>NW_028290003.1:0-58632 GCF_059628265.1 Tinamus guttatus
GCTAATCCGGGGGTGGTGCTAACCCCGGGGGGCGGGGCTAATCCCAGATGCGGGGCTAATCCTGGGTGTGGGTCTAATCTAGGGGCGGAGCTGATCCAGGGGCGGGGCAAATCTGGGGGCGGGGCTAACCCCGGGGGGCGGGGCTAACCGTGGCGCTGTGCCCTCACTAACCCCCCCTCCGCCCCCCCCCCGCAGGGCTCCATCATCAGCAGCCCCCGCCCGCAGCCCCGGGGGGCCCCGTCGGCGGCGGGGGGGGGCGGCGCGGGGGGGCCCGAGGGCTACAAGGCGCCCCCCCCGCCGGGGGGGGGCCCCGCCGCGGGGGGGGCGGGGGGGCCGCCCCCCCCCCGCCCCGTCTCCAACTCCTCGTCCTTCCTGGGCTCCCTGTTCGGGAGCCGCCGCGGGAAGGGCCCCCCCCCCGCGCCCCACGCGGCCGCCGCCGCCGCTTCGGCCTCGGCCTCCTCCTCCTCGGCCTCGTCCTCCCACCACCACCACCACCACCACCACCACCACCCCCCCCCCGCCGCGCACGGCCCCCCCCCTCCCGCGGCCCCCCCCCCGACGGCCCCTCCAAGCTGCAGGCCCTGCACGCCCAATACTGCCACGGCGCGGGGGGGGCGGCGGCGGCGGGGGGGGCGCCCGGCGGCGGCGGCACCGGCCCCGGCCCCCCCGCGCCGCCGCCCCCCCCCTACCCGCAGCCGCCGCAGCCGCCGTCCCGCCCGGCGCCCCCCCCGCCGCTGCCGGCCATCCCCCCCGGGGCCCCCCCCCGCTTCGCGGGGGGCCGCAGCCGCCGCTCTCGGCGCCCCCCCAGCAGCACGGCCCCCCCGGGGGGGGCTTCCCGCCCCCCCACCCCCACTACACGCTGCACCGGCCCGGCCGCCGCGGGGGGGCCGCGGCGCCCCCCCCCCCGCCCCCCGGCAGCCCCTCTCGCCCCTCCCCCTCTACAGCCCCGCCGCCCCCCCCCACGGGTACCCGCCCCCCGGGCCCCCCCCCCACCACCGCCCGCCGCCCCCCCCCGCCCCGGCCAAGCACTTCGTGTTCGGCGGGGGGGGGCCCCCCCTGCGCGGCGGGGGGGGGGGGCACCATCACCACCACCACCACCACCCCCCCCGCACCACCACCCCCCCCGCACTCGCCCATCCCCCCGCACCCCTCCTACCCCCCCTTGCCCCCCCCCTCGCCCCACACCCCCCTCAGCCCCCACTCGCCCGCCGGCCCCACCTCCCCCCTGGCCCAGCCCCCCCCCGGCCCCCCAAGCCCAAGGGGGGGAACCGCATCAGCACCGTGGTGTGACCCCCCCCCCACCGCGCACGTGTGGGGCGGGGGCCGGACGCCTGGGCCCCCCCCGCCCCCCCCGTGTCCCCCCCCCCGGCTCAGGCTGAAGGTCACGTGGCACTTTAACCCCCTCCCCCCCCCCGCGGGGCTGCTCGTTGGAGATGTGTGTGCGCCATAAAGAGCCCCCCCCCGAGCCTGCGGCCTTCTTGGGGGGCTACGGGGGCTACGGGGGGGCTATGGGGGGCTATGGGGAGGCTACGGGGGGCTACGGCGTCATGGGGGGTTATGGGGAGGCTATGGGGACCATAGGGGGCTATGAGGGCCATAGGGGGCTATGGGGTCCTGGGGGCTGTGGGGTGGGGTCCTGGGGGGCTATGGGGAGGCTACGGGGGGCTACGGGGGGCTACGGCGTCATGGGGGGGTTATGGGAAGGCTACGGGGTCCTGGGGGGCTATGGGGACCATAGGGGGCTATGGGGTCCTGGGGGGCTATGGGGGGCTACGGGGTCCTGGGGGGCTATGGGGGCCATAGGGAGCTATGGGGTCCTGGGGGGCTGTGGGGGGGCTATGGGGTCCTGGGGGGCTATGGGGGCCATAGGGGGCTATGGGCTCCTGGGGGGCTATGGGTTCCTGGGGGGCTATGGGGGGGCTACGAGGTCCTGGGGGGGCTACAGGCTCCCGGGGGCTATGGAGGCCATAGGGAGCTATGGGGTCTTGGGGGGCTATCAGGGGGGCTACAGGGTCCTGGGGGGCTACAGGCTCCCGGGGGCTATGGGGACCATAGGGGGCTATGGGGTCCTGGGGGCTACAGGGTCCCAGGGGCTATGGGGGCCATAGGGGGCTATGGGGTCCTGGGGGGCTATGGGGGGGCTATGGGGTCCTAGAGGGCTATGAGGGCCATGGTGGGGGGGGGGGGCTACAGAGTCCCGGGGCCCTATGGGGGCCATAGGGGAGGGGGGGCTACAGGGTCCCGGGGGACTATAGGGGCCATAGGGGATGGGAGGGATCTGTGGGATTATGGGGGCCTTGAGGAACCATAGGGGACAGGGATGGGGGGGGTTATGGGGGCCTGATGGGCTATAGGGGATGGGGACAGGCTATGGGGGCCTGATGGGCTATAGGGGCCATAGAGGACAGGGATGGAAGGGGCTATGGGGTCCTGATGGGCTATAGGGGCCAGGAGGAATGGAGAGGGGGGGTCTGTGGGGTCTAGGAGAGCTATAGGGGCCATAAGAAATGAGGTGGGCCCCTGGGGGTGTCTAGGGATCATAGCAGACAGGGTCGGGGGGCTATGGGGCCCTGTGGGGGGTTATGGAGGCCATAGGATATGGGGGTGGGGACTCCAGGGCCATAGGGGACGGGGGGGGGACGGGACGGAGGCCGGTCTGAGGCTCTATAAGCGCTGCAGGAGTGGGGCGGGCCTATAGGAGTGGGGAGGCGGGTCTATGGGAGCGGGGAGGCGGAGCTATAGGAGCGGGGTGCGGGTCTATAGGAGCGGGGGCGGGTCTATAGGAGTGGGGAGGCGGAGCTATAGGAGCGGAGAGACGGGTCTATGGGGGCGGAGGCGGGTCTATAGGAGCGGGGGGCGGAGCTATAGGAGCGGGGGCGGATCTATAGGAGTGGAGAGACGGGTCTATGGGGCGGAGGCGGGTCTATAGGAGCGGGGGCGGAGCTATAGGAGTGGGGGGTGGAGCTATAGGAGCGGGGAGGCGGAGCTATAGGCTCGGTCGACCCCCGTAGGGGAAGGGCGCCGTTCGGCGGAGCGGGGGGCGTGCCCCCGGCGCGGCCCCGCCCCTCGCTGGGCGTGCCCCCGCCTCGGCCCCGCCCCGCGCGCCCCCTCCGCCGGCCGCGCATGCGCGCTGCGGCGCCTTAAACGTGCGCAAGGAGTCCCGGCCGCGGCGCGGCGCCGCCGCGGATCCCTGCGCGGGGGCGGGGCCTCGCGGACTCCTTTCGCGCCCCCGCGCGGGCGGGCGGGCGGAAGGACACGGCGGCGGCGCGCGCGCGGCTGACGCAGCGCGCCGTGTGCGCAGGCGCGGGGCAGCGCGCGTGCGCGCGGCGCGGGGGGGGCGGGCGGGAGCGAGGAGGAGGGAGGGCGCCCAAGATGGCGGCGGCGGCGGCGGCCGGGCCCGGCGGAGCGCGGCGGCCTCGCGCGTGAGCGGCGGGAGGGCCCCGCGATGGCGCCCTGAGGGGCGGCCCCGAGGCGCCGCGGGGGATGGCGGCGGCGGCGGAGCAGCAGCAGCAGCAGCGGGAGGGCGGCTGGGCCGAGTGGGAGGCGACGGCGGCGGCGGCGGGCGAGGAGGCCCCGGCGCGGCCCGACGAGGCGGCGCTCGAGGAGGCGGCGCGGGCCGGGCGGGCGCGGCGGGCGGCGGGCGAGGAGCGGAGCCCGCGCAAGGAGCGGGAGGAGCGCGCGGCGCGGCGGCCCGGCCGGGGGGAGCCGGGCCCGTGGGCGGGCGCCGAGCTGGAGCCGCCCGAGGACTTTCTGCCGCCGCCCGAGTGCCCCGTGTTCGAGCCCAGCTGGGCCGAGTTCCGCGACCCGCTGGGCTACATCGCCAAGATCCGGCCCATCGCGGAGAAGAGCGGGATCTGCAAGATCCGCCCGCCCGCCGTGAGTGCGAGCGGGGCGGCGGGACCGGGGGGGACCGGGGGGACCGCGGGGAGAGGGGACGGGCGGCGCGGGGGGTAAATACGGCGGGGACGGGCGGCGCGAGGGGTAAATACGGCGGGGAAGGGGCGGCGCAGAGGGGTAAATACGGCGGGGAAGGGGCGACGCGAGGGGTAAATACGGGGGAAGGGGCGGCGCGGGGGGTAAATACGGCGGGGACGGGCGGCGCGAGGGGTAAATACGGCGGGGAAGGGGCGGCGCGGGGGGTAAATACGGCGGGGACGGGGCGGCGCGGGGGGTAAATACGGCGGGGACGGGGCGGCGCGGGGGGTAAATACGGCGGGACGGGGCGGCGCGGGGGGTAAATACGGCGGGGAAGGGCGGCGCGAGGGGTAAATACGGCGGGGAAGGGGCGGCGCGAGGGGTAAATACGGCGGGGATGGGCGGCGCGGGGGTAAATACGGCGGGGAAGGGGCGGCGCGGGGGGTAAATACGGCGGGGACGGGGCGGCGCGAGGGGTAAATACGGCGGGACGGGGCGGCGCGGGGGGTAAATACGGCGGGGAAGGGGCGGCGCGAGGGTAAATACGGCGGGGAAGGGGCGGCGCGAGGGGTAAATACGGCGGGGATGGGCGGCGCGGGGGGTAAATACGGCGGGGAAGGGGCGGCGCGGGGGGTAAATACGGCGGGGACGGGGCGGCGCGAGGGGTAAATACGGCGGGGAAGGGGCGGCGCGGGGGGTAAATACGGCGGGGAAGGGGCGGCGCGGGGGGTAAATACGGCGGGGACGGGGCGGCGCGAGGGGTAAATACGGCGGGGAAGGGGCGGCGCGGGGGGTAAATACGGCGGGGAAGGGGCGGCGCGGGGGGTAAATACGGCGGGGAAGGGGCGGCGCGAGGGGTAAATACGGCGGGGAAGGGGCGGCGCGGGGGGTAAATACGGCGGGGACGGGCGGCGCGGGGGGTAAATACGGCGGGGACGGGCGGCGCGGGGGGTAAATACGGCGGGACGGGGCGGCGCGAGGGGTAAATACGGCGGGGAAGGGGCGGCGCGGGGGTAAATACGGCGGGGAAGGGGCGGCGCGGGGGGTAAATACGGCGGGGAAGGGGCGGCGCGAGGGGTAAATACGGCGGGAAAGGGGCGGCGCGGGGGGTAAATACGGCGGGGAAGGGGCGGCGCGGGGGGTAAATACGGCGGGGAAGGGGCGGCGCGGGGGGTAAATACGGCGGGGACGGGGCGGCGCGGGGGGTAAATACGACGGGGAAGGGGCGGCGCGGGGGGTAAATACGGCGGGGAAGGGGCGGCGCGGGGGGTAAATACGGCGGGAAGGGGCGGCGCGGGGGGTAAATACGGCGGGGACGGGCGGCGCGGGGGGTAAATACGGCGGGGACGGGGCGGCGCGGGGGGTAAATACGGCGGGGAAGGGGCGGCGCGGGGGTAAATACGGCGGGGAAGGGGCGGCGCGGGGGGTAAATACGGCGGGGAAGGGGCGGCGCGGGGGGTAAATACTTGCGGGGAGACGGAACAACCGGTGCGAGGGGGTAGATACCCGCGGGGAGCGGGGAACAGCCGGGGTGAGGGGGTAAATACCGCGGGGAGACAGGGACAGGCGGCGCAAGGGGGTAAATACCGCGAGGAGAGGGGAACAGCCGGGGTGAGGGGTAAATACGGCCTGGAGCAGCCGGTGCGAGGGGGTAAATACCACGGGAGATGGGGACAGCCGGTATGAGGGGTAAATACGCATGAGGAGAGAGGAACAGTCGATGTGAGGGGGTAAATACCCACGGGGAACAGCTGGTGTGAGGGGTAAATACGGCAAGGAGACGGAAACAGCCGGTGCGAGGGGGTAAATACCGCGGGGGGAGGGGAACAGCCGGTGTGAGGGGTAAATACCCCGGGGAACAGCTTGTGTGAGGGGGTAAATACTGCAGGGAATGGCTGGTTCGAGGTGGGTAAATACCCCCGGGAGACGGGGCAGCAGCTGCGAGGGGGTAAATACTGCGGGGGACAACCGGTGTGAGGGGTAAATACAGCAAGCAGACGGAAACAGCCGGTGTGAGGGGGTAGATACTGCGGGGAACAGCCGGTCAGGGGGTGTGAGGGGTAAATACCTGTGGGGAGACGGGGAACAGCCGCTGTGAGGGGGTAAATATGGCGGGGAGAGGGGAACAGCCGGTCTGAGGGGGTAAATACCACGGGGCACAGCCAGTCCAGGGGGTGAGAGGGGGTAAATACCCACGGGGAACAGCTGGTTGGCAGTGTGAGGGGTAAATACCCGCCGGGAACAACCGGTCAGGGGTGTTTAGGGGTCAATACCGTGGGGAACAGCCGGTCACGGGGGTGCGAGGGCTGTAAATACCCACCAAAACACGGGTGGTATCTGCTCACAGGCATGTGAGGGGGTAGATACCCACTAAAAGGGGGGGAACACCCGTCGACGGGCCCATGAGGGGGTAAATACCCACTGAGGTGATGGCAGTGCTCGTTCATGGGGCAATGAGGGGGTAAATACCTCCGAAACGTCAGTCGTACCGGCTCGCGGGCCCCCGAGGGGGTAAATACCCCCCGAAACGTCAGTCGTACTGTGAGGGGTTAAATACCCGTTAAGGTGCAGGGAACACCCGTTCACGGGCTTGTGAGGGGGTAAATACCCGCTGAGACGTGGTAGCGCTCATTTAGGGGTCCGTGAGGGGGTAAATACCCCCCGAAACATGGGAAATGCCCACAAAAATACGGGTAACACCCGCACAGGCCTGTGAGGGGGTAAATACCCCCCCGGTGTGGGGGACCGGTGCTTACGGGCTCGTAAGGGGGTAAATACCCCCCACAAAGTGGGTGAACCCACGTTGTAAATACCTGTCACAACCGCGGCATTACCTGCATATAGGGGCACGAGGGGGTAAATACCCCCAGCAGCAGGGGCAGGACCTGCCCATGGGGTCCCGGGGGGTAAATACCCCTGAAAACGGGGGTACGGGACCCGGCCACGCGCCTGCGAGGGGGTAAATACCCCCTACAGCGCGAGCACAGGGATAAGGGGGTAAATACCCACTACAGCGCGAGCAGGTACGTGAGCGGGTGAACACCCGCCGTGACACAGGCGGTAACCGCCTGTAGCGGGTGAATACCCTCTGTGTCACCTGCCGGCCTCTGAGGGGGTAAATACCCCCTGCGATGCGGGAAATACCCCCCTAGAGGGCTGCGAGGGGGTAAATACCCCTGGCAATGTGGGAAATACCCCCCTAGAGGGCTGCGAGGGGGTAAATACCCACCGCGACGTGGGAAATACCCCCCAAGAGGGCTGCGAGGGGGTAAATACCCCCCTAGAGGGCTGTGAGGGGGTAAATACCCCCCGCAATGTGAGAAATACCCCCCTAGAGGGCTGTGAGGGGGTAAATACTCCTGGCGATGTGGGAAATACCCCCCTAGAGGGCTGCGAGGGGGTAAATACCCCCGGCAATGTGGGAAATACCCCCTTAGAGGGCTGCGAGGGGGTAAATACCCCCGGCAATGTGGGAAATACCCCCTTAGAGGGCTGCGAGGGGGTAAATACCCCCGGCAATGTGGGAAATACCCCCCTAGAGGGCTGCGAGGGGGTAAATACCCCCAGCAATGTGGGAAATACCCCCCAAGAGGGCTGCGAGGGGGTAAATACCCCCCGCAATGTGGGAAATACCCCCTTAGAGGGCTGCGAGGGGGTAAATACCCCCGGCAATGTGGGAAATACCCCCCTAGAGGGCTGCGAGGGGGTAAATACCCCCCGCAATGTGGGAAATACCCCCTTAGAGGGCTGCGAGGGGGTAAATACCCCCGGCAATGTGGGAAATACCCCCTTAGAGGGCTGCGAGGGGGTAAATACCCCCGGCAATGTGGGAAATACCCCCCTAGAGGGCTGCGAGGGGGTAAATACCCCCAGCAATGTGGGAAATACCCCCCAAGAGGGCTGCGAGGGGGTAAATACCCCCGGCAATGTGGGAAATACCCCCCTAGAGGGCTGTGAGGGGGTAAATACCCCCGGCAATGTGGGAAATACCCCCCTAGAGGGCTGCGAGGGGGTAAATACCCCCAGCAATGTGGGAAATACCCCCTTAGAGGGCTGCGAGGGGGTAAATACCCCCGGCAATGTGGGAAATACCCCCCTAGAGGGCTGCGAGGGGGTAAATACCCCCGGCAATGTGGGAAATACCCCCTTAGAGGGCTGCGAGGGGGTAAATACCCCCGGCAATGTGGGAAATACCCCCTTAGAGGGCTGCGAGGGGGTAAATACCCCCGGCAATGTGGGAAATACCCCCCTAGAGGGCTGCGAGGGGGTAAATACCCCCGGCAATGTGGGAAATACCCCCCTAGAGGGCTGCGAGGGGGTAAATACCCCCGGCAATGTGGGAAATACCCCCTTAGAGGGCTGTGAGGGGGTAAATACCCCCGGCAATGTGGGAAATACCCCCCTAGAGGGCTGCGAGGGGGTAAATACCCCGTCTGGTGCAGGGGGACACCCACCTAGAGGCCCCTAAGCAGGTAAATACCCCCTGCGACGTGGGGGCAGGTAAACACCGTGTGCTGGGGGGTAAATACCCCCATGGGGACCATAAACACTGCTGGGGGGTAAATACCCCCATGGAGGCCATAAACACCTGGGTGCTGGGGGGTAAATACCCCCATGGGGACCATAAACACCCGGGTGCTGGGGTAGAAATCCCCAGGGGGGGAAGGGGGCAGGGACTCAGTGGGGTAAATGGCTGCTGGGGGGTAAATCCCCGTGCGTGAGGGGGGTAAATCCCCCTGTGTAAACACCCATGTGCGAGTGGGTAGATCCCTGTGTGCGAGGGGGCAAATAGCCACGTGTAAACACCCGTGTGTGAGGGGGTAAATTCTCGTGTGTGAGGGGGGTAAATCCTTGTGTGTAAATACGCCCGTGTGAGGGGGTAAATACCCATGTGTAAATACCCCTGTGTGAAGGGGTAAATACCCCTGTGTGAGGGGGTAAATACCCATGTGTAAATACCCATGTGTGAAGGGGTAAATACTCGTGTGTGACGGGATAAATAAACAGCTGTGTAAACAGCTGTGTGTGCAGGAGTAAATACCCATGTGCGAGGGGGTAAATACCCGGGTGTGAGGGGGTAAATACCCGGGTGTGAGGGGGTAAATCCCTGTACGTGAGGGGGTAGATACCCGTGTGCGAGGGAGTAAATACCCGGCTGTAAACAGCTGTGTGTGCAGGGGTAAATACCTGTGTGTGAGGGGGTAAATACCCGTGTGTGCGAGGGGGTAAATTCTGGTGTGCGAGGGGGTAAATCGCTGTAGGTGAGGGGGTAGATACCCAGCTGTAAACACCCATGTGCGAGAGGGTAAATATCCGTGTGTGAGGGGGTAAATCCCTGTACGTGAGGGGGTAAATACCCATGTGCGAGGGAGTTAATATCCGTGTGTGACGGGCTAAATCCCCCTGTGTGAGGGGGTAAATACCTGGGGGTAAATACCCGTGTGTGAGGGGGTAAATACCCGTGTGTAAACACCCATGTGCAAGGGAGTAAATATCCATGTGTGAGGGGGTAAATACCCATGTGTGAGGGAGTAAATCCCCGAGTGTAAACAGCTGTGTGTGCAGGGCTAAATACCCGCGTGCGAGGGGGTAAATACCCAGGTGTAAACAGCTGTGTGTGCAGGGGTAAATACCCGTGTGTGCAAGGGGGTAAATCCCAGTGTGCGAGGGGGTAAATACCGGGGTGCGAGGGGGTAAATACTGGGGTGCGAGGGGGTAAATCCCAGTGTGTGAGGGGGTAAATACCGGGGTGCGAGGGGGTCAATCCCAGTGTGCGAGGGGGTCAATCCCAGTGTGCGAGGGGGTAAATCCTGGTGTGCGAGGGGGTAAATACCGGGGTGTGAGGGGGTAAATACCAGGGTGCGAGGGGGTAAATACCGGTGTGCGAGGGGGTAAATACCGGGCTGTGAGGGGGTAAATACCCGTGTGCGAGGGGGTAAATACCCGCGTGTGAGGGGGTAAATACCCGTGTGCGAGGGGTCAATCCCGGTGTGCGAGGGGGTCAATCCCGGTGTGCGAGGGGGTCAATCCCGGTGTGCGAGGGGGTAAATCCCCGTGTGCGAGGGGGGTAAATCCCCGTGTGCGAGGGGGTAAATACCGGGGTGCGAGGGGGTAAATACCCACGTGTGAGGGGGGTAAATACCCGTGTGTAAGGGGGGTCAATCCCGGTGTGCGAGGGGGTCAATCCGGTGTGCGAGGGGGTAAATCCCCGTGTGCGAGGGGGTAAATCCCCGTGTGCGAGGGGGTAAATACCGGGGTGCGAGGGGGTAAATACCCACGTGTGAGGGGGTCAATCCCGGTGTGCGAGGGGGTAAATACCCGGGAAGTGGGATAACCCCCTGGGGGGGGTGCAGACACCCGGTGCCGGTACCGGAAGCGCCGCCTGTTCCCGGTAAACAGCAGCGGGGGGGAGCACGGGGGGGGGGGGGGTGGCCGGGCCGTGTCCCATGGGGGGGGGGGTGTCCCCCCCGCCCGCCCGCACCCCCCCCCCGTCCCCGTGTCCCCCCCGCGCGGGGCCGGTGGCAGCAGCCAACATGGCCGCCGGCGCCGGCCTTTGTCTGGTGGCGCCGTGGGGGGGGCGGCGCCGTCCACCGTGTCCCCCCCCCCGTGTCCCCCCCGGTGGTCCCCCCCCAGGACTGGCAGCCCCCCCTTCGCCGTGGAGGTCGACAACTTCCGCTTCACCCCCCGGATCCAGCGGCTCAACGAGCTGGAGGTGGCGGCGGCCCCGTGTGTCCCCTCCGGGTCCCCGTGTCCCCCCGTGTCCCCCTGCATGTCCCTGTGTCCCCCCAGCACGTCCCTGTGTCCCCTCACGCGCGGCCCCGTGCCCCCGAGCGTCCCCGTGTGTCCCCTCTGGGTCCCCCTGTCCCCCCATGTCCCCCTGCATGTCCCTGTGTCCCCCCAGCGCGTCCCTGTTTCCCCCCGCGCGGGCCCCCATGTCCCCGAGCGGCCCCGTGTGTCCCCTCCGGGTCCCCGTGTCCCCCTGCATGTCCCTGTGATCCCCCACGTGGCCCCGTGTCCCCCCCCGAGTGTCCCCGTGTCCCCCCGCGCCCCCTCTGGGTCCCCGTGTCCCCCCGTGTCCCTCTGCATGTCCCTGTGATCCCCCGCGTGGCCCCGTGTCCCCTCCGTGTCCCCCGCACGCCCTCCGGGTCCCCGTGTCCCCCCGTGGTCCCCCCCGCACATCCCCGTGTCCCCCTGTGTCCCCCCGTGTCCCCCTGCATGTCCCTGTGATCCCCTGCATGTCCCCGTGTCCCCGCATGTCCCCTGCGTGTCCCCCGCGTGTCCTCGTGTCCCCCCGTGTCCCCGTACATGTCCCTGTGATCCCCCGCGTGGCCCCGTGTCCCCCCCCGAGCGTCCCCATGTCCCCTCCATATCCCTGTGTCCTCCCCACGCGTCCCTGTGTCCCCCCGTGTCCCCCTGCATGTCCCTGTGTCCCCTCCGTGTCCCCGTGTCCCCCCCGCGCGTCCCTGTGTCCCCCCCCACACGTCCCTGTGTCCCCTCGCGCAGCCCCCGTGACCCCCGCGTGTCCCCGTGTCCCCTCCGTATCCCTGTGTCCCCCCCACGCGTCTCTGTGTCCCCCCCGTGTCCCCCTGCATGTCCCTGTGATCCCCTGCATGTCCCCGTGTCCCCCCGCGTGTCCCTGTGACCGCCCACATGTCCCCATGACCCCCTGTGTGTCCCCACGTGTCCCTGTGTCCCCAATGCATCCCCATGACCCCCCGCGGCCCCTTGTGTCCCCCTCCGTGTGTCCCCGTGTCCCCCTGCGTGTCCCTGTGTGTCCCCATGACCCCCCTCTGTGTCCCCATGTGTCCCCCGTGTCCCCGTGACCCTCTGTGTGTCCCCATGTCCCCCCCGCGGTTCCCTGTGTCCCCCCCGCGGCCCCCCATTGTCCCCTGACCCCACCGTGTCCCCTGCATCCCCCCCCATGTCCCTCCATGTCACAGCCCCCATGGCCCCCAGCGTGTCCCCGCTGTCACCTTCCCTCCTGTGTCCCCCATGTCCCCCCATGTCCCCCCCATGTCCCCCCATGTCCCCACCGTATCCCCCTCGCTGTCCCCCTCACCCTCGTCCCCCTGCTGTCCCCTCGTTCCCCCACTGTCCCCTCGTCCCCACCATGTCCCTGCTGTCCCCTGGTCTGCCCCGTGTCCCCCCCGCTGTCCCCTCGTCCCTCCTGTCCCCCCCGCTGTCCCCTGGTCCCCCCCGCCGTCCCCTCACCCCGTGTCCCCCCCGCTGTCCCCTTGTCCCCCCTGTGTCCCCCTGGTGTCCCCTGGTCCCCCCCATGTCCCCCCGCCGTCCCCTCACCATGTCCCCCTGCTGTCCCCGTGTCCCCCAGCTGTCCCCTTGTCCCCCCTGTGTCCCCGCTGTCCCGTGTCCCCGCTGTCCCCTCACCCCGTGTCCCCCCGCTGTCCCGTGTCCCCCCGCTGTCCCCTTGTCCCCCCCCCGTCCCCCCGCCGTCCCCTCACCCCGTGTCCCCCCATGTCCCCGTTGTCCCCTCACCCCGTGTCCCCCCGCTGTCCCCGCAGGCGCAGACGCGGGTCAAGCTCAACTACCTGGACCAGATCGCCAAGTTCTGGGAGATCCAGGGCTCGTCGCTCAAGATCCCCAACGTGGAGCGGCGCATCCTGGACCTCTACAGCCTCAGCAAGGTGGGCGCGCGGCGCGGGGTCCGGTCCGGGGGTCCCGTCCATGTGTCCCGCGTGTCCGTCCCGCGTGTCCGTCCCCCGTGTCCGTCCCCTGTGTCTGTCCTGCGTGTTCTGCGTGTGCTGGGTGTCCTGGGCGTCCTGCGTGTGTGGCCCATGTGTCCTGCGTGTCCCGCGTGTGCGGCCCGTCCATCCCGCGTGTCCGTCCCGCGTGTCCCACGTGTGCAGCCCGTGTCTGTCCCGCGTGTCCATCCCGCGTGTGCGTCCCGCGTGTCCTGCGTGTCCCGTGTGTCTGACCCACGTGTCCATCCCGCGTGTCCGTCCCACGTGTGCGGTCCGTCCGTGTGTCCATCCCGCATGTCCGCCTGTCCATCCCACGTGTCCTGCGCGTCCCACATGCATGTCCCACGTGTCCATCCCGTGTGTCCATCCTGCGTGTGCTGGGTGTCCCACGTGTCCCACGTGTGTGTCCCGTGTCCCGCGTGTCCCGCGTGTGCGGCCCGTGTGCGTCCCGCGTGTCCGTCCCGTGTGTCCTGCGTGTGCTGGGTGTCCCGCGTGTCCCGCGTGTGCGTCCCGTGTCCTGCGTGTCCCGCGTGTGCGTCCCGTGTGTCTGACCCACGTGTCCATCCCGCGTGTCCGTCCCACGTGTGCAGTCCGTCCATGTGTCCATCCCGCGTGTCCGCCTGTCCATCTCACGTGTCCTGCACGTCCCCCGTGTCCGTCCCCCGTGTCCGTCCCCCGTGTCCGTCCCCCGTGTCCGTCCCCCGTGTCTGTCCTGCGTGTTCTGTGTGTGCTGGGTGTCCTGCGTGTCCCACATGTGCGTCCCGTCCGTCCCGCGTGTCCATCTCGTGTGTCCATCCCGCGTGTCCTGCGTTTGCGCCCCATCCGTCCCGCGTGTCCTGCGTGTGCTGGGTGTCCTGCGTGTCCCACGCGTGCGGCCCATGCGTCCTGCACGCGCGTCCTGCGTGTCCATCCCACGTGTCCCGCGTGTCTGTCCCCCGTGTCCGTCCCCCGTGTCCTGAGTGTGCTGGGTGTCCTGCGTGTCCCGCGTGTGCGTCCCGTGTCCTGCGTATCTGTCCCGCATGTGCGTTCCATGTGTCCTGCATGTCCCGCGTGTGCGTCCCGTGTGTCCAACCCACATGTCCAGCGTGTCCCGTGTGCCCGTCCCGTGTCCTGCACGTCCCGTGTGTCCGTCCCGTGTCCTGCACGTCCCGTGTGTCCGTCCTGCATGTCCCGTCCGTGTGTCCCACGCGTGTACCTCCTGCGTGTGCGTCCCGTGCGTCCATCCCGTGTCCTGTGTGTCCCATCCGTGTGTCCCGCGTGTCCATCCCACGTGTCTGCCCGGGTGTCACGGTGCCCGTCGCGTGTCCGCGTGTCTGTCGCGGTGTCTGTCACGTGTCCGGGTGCCCGTCACAGCGCCCAGGTGCCTGTTGCGATACCCGTTGCGGTGTCTGGGTGCCCGTCACGGTGCCCGGTGTCCGTCACGGCGCCCATCGCGGTGTTCGGGTGTCCGTCACGGTGCCTGTCATGGTCCTGTCATGGTGCCTGGTGCCCTTCATGGTACCCGTCGTGGTGCCCGTTGCGGTGTCCGTCACCCGTCGCGGTATCCGTCACCCGTCGCGGTATCCGTCACCCGTCGCGGTGCCCGTTGCGGCACCTGTCACCCACCGCGCTGCCCATCGTGCTGTCCATCACCCATTGTGGTGCCTGTTGCAGTGCCCTGTGCCCGTCGCGGTGCCCGTCCCCCGTCGCGATGCCCGTCGTGGTATCCGTCACCCGTCACGATACCCGTTGTGGTGTCCGTCACCCACCGCGGTGCCCGTCACCTATCACGTTACCCGTCACGGTGCCCTGTGCCCGTCGCGGTGCCCATCAACCATCGCGCTGCCCGTTGTGGTATCCATCACCCACCATGGTGCCCATTGTGGTGTCCGTCACCCGTCGCAGTGCCCGTTGTGGTGTCCATCACCCATCGTGCTGCCCGTCGCGGTGTCCGTCACCCGTCACGGTATCCGTCACCCATTGCAGTATCCGTCACCCGTCGCGGTGCCCCTTGCGGCGTCTGTCACCCGTCGTGCTGCCCGTCGCAGTATCCGTCACCCGTTGTGATATCTGTCACCCATTGCAGTATCCGTCACCCACTGCGGTGCCCGTTGTGGTGTCTGTCACCCGTCGCGGTGCCTGTTGTGGTGTCCGTCACCCGTTGTGCTGCCCGTCACGGTGCCTGTCACCCGTCGCGGTGCCCGTTGCGGTATCTGTCACCCGTTGTGGCACCCGTCACAGTGCCTGTCGCGGTATCCATCACCCGTCACAGTGCCTGTCGCGGTATCCGTCACCCATTGCGGTATCCGTCACCCGTCGCGGTGCCCGTCGTGGTACCCGTCACCCGTCGCGGTATCCGTCACCCGTCACGGTGTCCGTCGCGGTATCCATCACCCATTGCGGTGCCCGTCGTGGTACCCGTCACCCGTCGCGGTGCCCGTCGCGGTGTCCATCACCCGTCGCGGTGTCCGTCACGCGTCGTGCCCATCGCGGTGTCCGTCACCCGTCGCGGTGTCCGTCACCCGTCGCGGTGTCCGTCACCCGTCACAGTGCCCGTCGCGGTATCCGTCACCCATTGCGGTATCCGTCACCCATTGCGGTGTCCGTCACCCGTCACGGTGTCCGTCACCCGTCGCGGTGCCCGTCGCGGTGTCCGTCACCCGTCGCGGTGTCCGTCACCCGTCGCGGTGTCCGTCGTGGTACCTGTCACCCGTCGCGGTGCCCGTCGCGGTGTCCGTCACCCGTCGCGGTGTCCGTCACCCGTCGCGGTGTCCGTCACCCGTCGCGGTGTCCGTCCCCGTCCAGGTGGTGCTGGAGGAGGGTGGCTACGAGGCCATCTGCAAGGACCGGCGCTGGGCGCGCGTGGCGCAGCGCCTGGCCTACCCGTCGGGCAAGAACATCGGCTCGCTGCTGCGCGCCCACTACGAGCGCATCATCTACCCCTACGAGATGTACCAGTCCGGAGCCAACCTGGTGGTGAGGGGACATGGGGGGACACGGGGGGACATGGGGACACAGGGGGACATGGGGACATGGGGGGACACGGGGGGACATGGGGACACAGGGGGACACGGTGCCCCTAGGAGCGCATCATCTACCCCTACGAGATGTACCAGTCCGGAGCCAACTTCGTGGTGAGGGGACAGGGGGGGACACGGGGGGACATGGGGACATGGGGGGACATGGGGACATGGGGACACAGGGGGACATGGGGACATGGGGGGACACGGGGGGACATGGGGACACAGGGGGACACGGTGCCCCTACGAGCGCATCATCTACCCCTACAAGATGTACCAGTCCGGAGCCAACTTCGTGGTGAGGGGACACGGGGGGACATGGGGACACGGGGACACAAGGGGACACAAGGGGACACATGGGGACACGGTGCCCCTACGAGCGCATCATCTACCCCTACGAGATGTACCAGTCCGGCGCCAACCTGGTGGTGAGGGGACATGGGGGGACATGGGGACACGGGGGGACATGGGGACATGGGGACATGGGGGGACACGGGGGGACATGGGGACACGGAGCCCCTACGAGCGCATCATCTACCCCTACGAGATGTACCAGTCCGGAGCCAACCTGGTGGTGAGGGGACATGGGGGGACACGGGGGGACATGAGGGGACACGAGGGGACACGGGGGGACATGGGGACATGGGGGGACACGGGGGGACATGGGGACACAGGGGGACACGGAGCCCCTATGAGCGCATCATCTACCCTTACGAGATGTACCAGTCGGGAGCCAACCTGGTGGTGAGGGGACATGGGGGGACACGGGGGGACATGGGGACACGAGGGGACACGGGGGGACATGGGGACATGGGGGGACACGGGGACACGGAGGGACACAAGGGGACATGGGGACATGGGGGGACATGGGGACACAGGGGGACACGGTGCCCCTACGAGCGCATCATCTACCCCTACGAGATGTACCAGTCGGGAGCCAACCTCGTGGTGAGGGGGACATGGGGACATGGGGGGACATGAGGGGACACGAGGGGACACTGGGACGCGGGGGGACATGGGAACGTGGGGGACATGGGGACACAGCAGGACACGGCGCCCCTACGAGATGTACCAGTCTGGTGCCAACCTGGTGGTGAGGGGGACATGGGGACAGGGAGGGGACATGGGGGGACATGGGGACACGGGGGGACACGAGGGGACATGGGGACACGGCGCCCCTACGAGATGTACCAGTCGGGCGCCAACCTCGTGGTGAGCGAGGGACGGGGACACGAGGGGACATGGGGAGACACAGGGGACATGGGGGAACATGGGGACACGGGGGGACACGGTGCCGCTACAAGATGTACCAATCGGGCGCCAACCTCGTGGTGAGCGAGACGGGGGACATGGGGACACAGGGAGGGGACACGGGGACACCCACGTGTCGCTCCAGCAGTGCCGGCCGCTGGAGGGGCAGGACAAGGAGCGCGAGTACAAGCCCCACAGCATCCCGCTGCGCCAGGGGACACGGGGACACGGGGACATGGGGACACGGGGACATGGGGACACGGGGACATGGGGACACGGGGGACACGGGGAGGGGACGTGGTGGCAGTGCCACCCACGTGTCCCCGTCGCTCCAGCAGTGCCGGCCGCTGGAGGGGCAGGACAAGGAGCGCGAGTACAAGCCCCACAGCATCCCGCTGCGCCAGGCCGTGCAGCCCTCCAAGTTCAGCAGCTACGGGCGCCGCGCCAAGCGGCTGCAGCAGGAGGTGCCGCCGGGACCGGGACAGAGCCCTGGGACACCCCAAAACCCGGGACAGAGCCCTGGGACACCCCTGAACCGGGATAGCCCCCAGGGAGCCCCCAAACCCGGGATAGCCCCCCTGGAACACCCTGGGACACCCCAAACCTGGGATAGCCCCCCTGGGAGCCCCCAAACCCGGGATAGCCCCCAGGGAGACCCCCGAACCGGGACAGCCCCCTGGGACCCCCCCCCAAACCTGGGACAGCCCCTTGGGACACCCCCCAGACCAGGACAGACCCCCGGGACACCCCTGAACCGGGACAGCCCCCTGGGACACCCCCAAACCCGGGCTAGCCCCCAGGGAGCCCCCAAACCCAGGATAGCCCCCCTGGAACACCCTGGGACACCCCAAACCTGGGATAGCCTCCCTGGGAGCCCCCAAACCTGGGACAGAGCCCTGGGAGCCCCTGACCTGGGACAGCCCCCCCACAAGATCCCCTGACCCAGGACCCCCTGACCCGGGACAGCCCCCCTGGGACCCTGACCTGGGACAGCCCCCCTGGGACCCTGACCTGGGACCTACTGACTTGGGACAGATCCCCAGAACACCCTGACCCGGGACAGCCCCCCTGGGACCCCCTGACCCAGGACATCCCCCTGGGACCCCCTGACCCGGGACAGCCCCCCCCAGGACCCCCTGACCCGGGACATCCCTCTGGGACCCCCTGACCCAGGACCCCCTGACCCAGGACATCCCCCTGGGACCCCCCGACCCGGGACAGCCCCCCAGGACCCCCTGACCCGGGACCCCCTGACCCAGGACAGCCCCCCCCAGGACCCCCTGACCCGGGACAGCCCCCATGGGACCCCGTGACCCGGGACCCCCTGACCCGGGACATCCCCCTGGGACCCCCTGACCTGGGACATCCCTCTGGGACCCCCTGACCCAGGACCCCCTGACCCGGGACAGCCCCTTTGGGACCCTGACCTGGGACCCCCAACCCAGGACAGCCCCCCCAGGACCCCCTGACCCGGGACAGCCCCCCAGGCTGGGCCGCCCCCCAACCCCGCGCCGTCCCCGCAGCCCGAGCCCACCGAGGAGGACATCGAGAAGAACCCGGAGCTGAAGAAGCTGCAGATCTACGGGGCCGGCCCCAAGATGCTGGGGCTGGGGCTGGTGGCCAAGGACAAGACCCTGCGCAAGAAGGGTGAGCGGGGGCGCCCGGTGACACCCCCGCGGTGCCGGGGCGCCCGGTGACACCCCCTGTCCCCCCCCCAGACAAGGAGGGCCCCGAGTGTCCCCCCACGGTGGTGGTGAAGGAGGAGGCGGCGGCGGAGCCGGGCGAGCCCAAGGAGGAGCTGCGGCACAGCCCGGAGCCCTGCACCAAGATGAGCATGCGGCTGCGGCGCAGCCACAGCAACAGCCAGTTCGTGAGTGACGGGGCGCGGGGGACACCCGGGGACACCTGGGGACACCTGGGGGCGCTGTGGACATCTGGGGACACCCAGGGACGCCTGGGGACACGTGGGGACACCCGGGGACACCTGGGGACACCCGAGGGCGCTGGGGACATCTGGGGACACCTGGGGGCGTGGGGGACACCCGGGGACACCTGGGGACACGTGGGGACACGTGGGGACACCCGGGGACACATGGGGACACCTGGGGGTGCTGGGGACACCTGGGGACACCCAGGGACACATGGGGACACCCGGGGACACCTGGGGACACCTGGGGGCGCGGGGGACACCCAGGGACACCTAGGGACACGTGGGGACACCCGGGGACACATGGGGACACCTGGAGGCGCTGGGGACACCTGGGGACACCCAGGGACACATGGGGACACGTGGGGACACCTGGGGACACCTGGGGACACCCGAGGGCGCTGGGGACACCCGGGGACACCTGGGAACATCTGGGGATACCCAGGGGCACTGGGGACACCTGAGGGCATAGGGGACACCCGGGGACACCCGGGGGCGTGGGGGACACCCACGGGTGCTGGGGACACCTGGGGACACCTAGGGGCGCTGGGGACACCTGGGGACACCCGGGGGCACTGGGAACACCCAGGGACACCTGGGGGTGCTGGGGACACGCAGGGGCACTGGGGACACCCGGGGGTGCTGGGGACCCCTGGGGACACCTGGGAACACCTGGGGGCGCCGGGGGACACCCGGGGGCTCTGGGGACACCCGGGGGCGCTGGGGACACCCGGGGACACCTGGGGACACCCAGGGGCGCTGGGGACACCTGGGGCGCTGGGGACACCTGGGGCTGCTCAGGGACACTTGGGGACACCCGGGGACACCCAGGGGTGCTGGGGACACTTGGGGACACCCAGAGGCGCTGGGGACACCCCGGGACACCCCCCGGCCTGGCGCAGGTGGAGTCCTACGTGTGCCGCATGTGCTCGCGGGGTGACGAGGACGACAAGCTGCTGCTGTGCGACGGCTGTGACGACAACTACCACATCTTCTGCCTGTTGCCGCCGCTGCCCGAGATCCCCAAGGGCGTGTGGCGCTGCCCCAAATGCGTCATGGCGGTGGGTGGCACCGGGGGGTCACGCGTTGTCACCGGGGTGCCCTGTGTGCCGGGGGGGGTGTCACACACATGGTGGGGGGTCACACATTGTCACCGGGGTGCCCTGTGCACCCAGAGGGTGTCACACACATGGTGGGAGGTCACATGTTGTCACCAGGGTGCCCTGCATACCAGCGGGGGGGTCACACGTGTGTCACCGGGGTGCCCTGTGCACCCAGAGGGTGTCACATACCTGGTAGGGGGTCACCCATTGTCACCGGGGTACCCTGTGCACCCAGAGGGTGTCACACACATGGTGGGGGGTCACACGTTGTCACCAGGGTGCCCTGAGTGCCGGGGGGTGTCACACGTGTCACTGGGGTGCCCTGTGTGCCGAGGGGAGTCACACATATGGTGGGGGGGTCACACGTCGCCAGGGTGCCCTGCGCACCCAGAGGGTGTCACACACGTAGTGGGGGATCACACGTTGTCACCAGGGTGCCCTGTGGGCCTTGGGGGGGTGTCACATGCTCCATGGGGGTGTCACGGGTGCTGTGGGGTGGGTGCCACGCACGCTGCGGCGGTGTCCCCTGTGATGTGGGGTGCCCCCCATGCCATGGGGCAGCCCCCAGCACAGTATAGGGGTGTCCCCCACCCCATGGGGCAGCCTCCCACAACCTATAGGGTTGCCCCTCGTGCCATGGGGAGGCCCCCCACACACTATAGGGGTGCTCCCTGTGCCATGGGGCAGCCCCCCACGCTATGGGGCAGCCCCCAGGGCACTATAGGGGTGTCCCCCACCCCATGGGGCAGCCCCCCATACCATGGGGCAGCCTCCCATGACCTATAGGGTTGCCCCTCGTGCCATGGGGCAGCCCCCCGCACACTACAGCGGTGCCCCTTGTGCCGTGGGGCAGCCCCCCTCGCTATGGGGCAGCCCCCCACACACTACAGGGGAGCTCCCTGCACCATGGGGCAGCCCCCCACGCTATGGGGCAGCCCCCAGGGCACTATAGGGGTGTCCCCCGCGCTATGGGGCAGCCCCCCGGCGCCGTGGGGCTGACGCGCCGCCCCCCAGGAGTGCAAGCGGCCGCCGGAGGCGTTCGGCTTCGAGCAGGCGACGCGCGAGTACTCGCTGCAGAGCTTCGGCGAGATGGCCGACTCCTTCAAGGCCGACTACTTCAACATGCCCGTGCACGTGAGTGGCGCCCGCCGCGGCGTCCCCGGTGTCCCCGCGGGGTCCCTGCGTCACCGCGTGTCCCCCTGCGTCACCGCGTGTCCCCCTGTGCGCAGATGGTGCCCACGGAGCTGGTGGAGAAGGAGTTCTGGCGCCTGGTGAACAGCATCGAGGAGGACGTCACGGTGGAGTACGGCGCCGACATCCACTCCAAGGAGTTCGGCAGCGGCTTCCCCATCAGCGACGGCAAGCGGGTGTTGTCGCCCGAGGAGGAGGTGAGCGCGTCCCCGCGTCACCCGCGTCACCCGCCGTGTCCCCGTGTCACCCACCACGTCCGTGTCCCCATGTCACCCGTGTCACCCGCCGTGTCCCCGTGTCACCCACCGTCCCCGTGTCCCCGTGCAGGAGTACGCGCGCAGCGGCTGGAACCTCAACGTGATGCCCGTGCTGAAGCAGTCGGTGCTCTGCCACATCAACGCCGACATCTCGGGCATGAAGGTGCCCTGGCTCTACGTGGGCATGGTCTTCTCGGCCTTCTGCTGGCACATCGAGGACCACTGGAGCTACTCCATCAACTACCTCCACTGGTGGGGACGGGACAGCGCCGGAACCCTCCCGAGCCCTGGGGGTGACGCCGGGGCGTGGGGCACCCCCCAAACACCAGGGGTGACACCAGGGTGTGGGGCACCCCCCAAACCCTGTCACACACCCAGGGGTGACGCCAGGGTGTGGGGCACCCCCCCAAACACCAGGGGTGACACCAGGATGTGGGGTAGGGGCTCTTGACACCCTCCAAACCCTGTCACACACCCAGGGGTGACACCAGGATGTGGGATGGGGTTGGGGTTGGAGCTCTTGACACCCTCCAAACCCTGTCACCTGCTCAGGGGTGACAGGGTACGGGGTACCTGTACGGTACGGGGGGGTTAAGCCGTGTCCCCCCTCCAAGACGTGGTACGGGGGGTTGACCCGTGTCCCCGTGTCCCCGCAGGGGCGAGCCCAAGACGTGGTACGGGGTGCCCTCCTTCGCGGCCGAGCACCTGGAGGAGGTGATGAAGAAGCTGACGCCGGAGCTGTTCGAGAGCCAGCCCGACCTGCTGCACCAGCTCGTCACCCTCATGAACCCCAACACCCTCATGGCGCACGGCGTCCCCGTGAGCACCCCCTCGCGGTGTTGTCACCCCTTCTCACGGTGTTATCCCCCTCCTTGTGGGGTTGTCCCCCCTCCTTGCAGTGTCGTTACCCCCTTCTTCGTGGTGTCTTCCCCCCTCCTCGCGGTGTTGTCCCCCCGCTCCTCACGGTGTTGTCACCCCTCCTCATGGTGTTGTGTCCCCCCTCCTCGCGGTGTTGTCACCCCTCCTCGCGGTGTTGTCTCCCCTCCTCGCGGTGTTGTCTCCCCCCTCCTCGCGGTGTTGTCCCCCCCGTCCTCGCGGTGTTGTCACCCCTCCTCGCGGTGTTGTCACCCCTCCTTGCAGTGTTGTCTCCCCCCTCCTCGCGGTGTTACCACCCCTCCTCGCGGTGTTGTCTCCCCCCTCCTCGCGGTGTTGTCACCCCTCCTCGCGGTGTTGCCCCCCTCGCAGGTGGTGCGGACCAACCAGTGCGCCGGCGAGTTCGTCATCACCTTCCCCCGCGCCTACCACAGCGGCTTCAACCAGGGCTACAACTTCGCCGAGGCCGTCAACTTCTGCACCGCCGACTGGGTGAGCCGGGGGACGGCGCGGAGACGGGGGGTCTGTCGCGGTGACGGGGGGTCTGTCATGGTGACGGGGGGTCTGTCGCGGTGACGGGGGACGGCGCGGTGACAGGGGGTCTGTCACGGTGACAGGGGGTCTTGTCAAGGTGACAGGGGGTCTGTCATGGTGACGGGGGGTCTGTCGTGGTGACGGGGGGGGTCTGTCACGGTGACGAGGGCTCCGCGGCGCCTGTTGCTCCGTGGTGGCACCGGGGTCTCTGCGGCAGCACCAGGGTCTCCGCGGTGACGCCTGTTGCTCTGCGGCGGTGCTGGGGTCTCCGTGACGGCGCCTGTTGCTCCGCGTTGGCTCTGGGGGCTCAGGGCAGCTCCGGGGTTTCCGTGTCCGCTCCGGGTCTCCGTGGTGGCTCCGGGGTCTCCGTGGTGGCTCCGGGTCTCCATGGCAGTTGTGGGGTCTCCGGGTGGTTCCGAGTCTCCACGTTGGCTCTGGGGTCTCCGGATGGCTCCGGGGTTTCCGTGTCCGCTCCGGGTCTCCGTGGGGCTCTGGGGTTTCTTTCGGGTCCGAGTCTCCGTGCGGCTCTGGGTCTCTGTGTTGGCTCCGGGGTCTCTGGGTGGCTCCGGGTCGGCTCCATGGCGGCTCCGGGTCTCTGCGCGCTCCATGGCGGCTCCGGGCTCCTTGGCGGCTCCGGTGGCCATGCCGCGCCGCTCATGGCCCGTGCGGCTCCGGGTCTTGGGGTGTCTCTGGGTCTTGGGGTGGCTCCGGGTCACGGGGTGGCTCCGGGTCTCCACGTGCTCCGTGGTGGCTCCATGGCAGCTCCGGGTGTCTCTGCCGTGCCGCTCACGGCCCGCACAGCTCCAGGTCTCGGGGTGGCTCCAGGTCTCTGCGCGGCTCCGGGGTGTCTCCGGGTCTCGGGGTGTCTCCGGGTCTCGGGGTGTCTCCGGGTCTCCGTGCGCTCCGGGTCTCTGCGCGCTCCGTGGCGGCTCCGGGCTCCGTGGCAGCTCCGGGTGTCCGTGTGGCTCCGGGTCTCAGGGTGGCTCTGGGTCTCGGGGTGGCTCCATGCAGCTCCGGGTCTCCGTGCGCTCCGTGGCAGCTCCGGGCCGTCTCCATGCCCCCCGCTCATGGCCCGCGCAGCTCCGGGTCTCTGGGGTCTCTGTGCGCTCCGGGTGTCCGGGGTGGCTCCGTGCGGCTCCGGGTTGGCTCTGTGGCGGCTCCGGGGTGGCTCCGCGTGCTCCGAGTCTCGGGGTGGCTCCAGGTCACAGGGTGGCTCCGCGCGCTCCGTGGCGGCTCTGGGTCTCTGCGCGCTCCGTGGCGGCTCCGGTGTCCGTGCCCCCTGCTCACGGCCCGCGCAGCTCTGGGTCTCGGGGTGTCTCTGGGTCTCGGGGTGGCTCCGCGTGCTCCGTGGCGGCTCCGGGTCTTGGGGTGTCTCTGGTCTCGGGGTGTCTCTGGGTCACGGGGTGGCTCCAGATCTCGGGGTGTCTCTGGGTCTCAGGGTGTCTCTGGGTCTCGGGGTGGCTCCGCGCGCTCCGTGGCGGCTCCGGGTCTCGGGGTGTCTCTGGGTCTCGGGGTGTCTCTGGTCTCGGAGTGTCTCTGGGTCTCGGGGTGGCTCCGCGCGCTCCATGGCGGCCCCGGGCTGTCTCCACGCCCTGCGCTCCCCGCAGCTCCGGGTCTCAGGGTGTCTCCGGGTCTCGGGGTGGCTCCGGGTCTCGGGGTGTCTCTGGGTCTCGGGGTGTCTCTGGTCTCGGGGTGGCCCCCGGGTCTCGGGGTGTCTCCGGGTCTCGGGGTGGCTCCGGGTCTCGGGGTCTCTCTGGGTCTCGGGGTGTCTCTGGTCTCGGGGTGTCTCCGGGTCTCGGGGTGTCTCTGGGTCACGGGGTGGCTCCGTGGCGGCTCCGTGGCGGCTCCGTGGCGGCCCCAGGCCGTCTCCATGCCCCATGCTCCCCGCAGCTCCGGGTCTTGGGGTGTCTCTGGTCTCGGGGTGTCTCTGGGTCTCGGGGTGTCTCCAGGTCTCGGGGTGGCTCCGCGCGCTCCGTGGCGGCTCCGTGGCGGCTCCGTGGCGGCCCCGGGCCGTCTCCATGCCCCGTTCCCACGTCCCGCGCAGCTCCCCGCCGGGCGGCAGTGCATCGAGCACTACCGGCGCCTGCGGCGCTACTGCGTGTTCTCGCACGAGGAGCTCATCTGCAAGATGGCCGCGTGCCCCGAGAAGCTGGACCTCAACCTGGCGGCCGCCGTGCACAAGGAGATGTTCGTGCTGGTGCAGGAGGAGCGCAAGCTGCGCAAGGCCCTGCTCGACAAGGTGCCGCGGGGACGCGGGGGCGCGGGGACACGGGGACGTGGGGACACGGGGACGTGGGGACAGCCAGCAGGGACACAGAGAGAGCTCAAGGGGGACATGGGGACGGCCGGCGGGGACACAGAGCTCGAGGGGGACACGGGGACGCGGGGACATGGGGACACGGGGACGTGGGGACAGCTGGCGGGGACACAGAGCTCGAGGGGGACACGGGGACGCAGGGACACGGGGACATGGGGACACAGCATGGGGATGTGGGGACACAGCACGGGGACATGGGGACGGCCGGTGGGGACACAGAGCTCGAGGGGGACACGGGGACGTGGGGACATGGGGACGTGGGGACGGCCGGCGGGGACACAGAGCTCGAGGGGGACACGGGGACATGGGGACACGGCATGGGGATGTGGGGACACAGCACGGGAACATGGGGACGGCCAGTGGGGACACAGAGCTCGAGGGGGACACGGGGACATGGGGACAGCCAGCGGGGACACAGAGAGAGCTCGAGGGGGACACGGGGACGGCCAGTGGGGACACGGGGACACAGCGCAGGGACGGCCAGGGCAGACATAGAGCTCAAGGGGGACATGGGGATGGCCCGGTGGGGACATGGGGACAGCCAGCGGGGACACAGAGCTCAAGGGGGACACGGGGACGGCTGGCGGGGATTTGGGGACAGGGGGACGGCCGGCGGGGACACAGAGCTTGAGGGGGACACGGGGATGGCCGGTGGGGACACGGGGACACAGCGCAGGGACGGCCGGCGCGGACACAGAGCTCGAGGGGGACACAGGGACGGCCGGTGGGGACACAGAGAGAGCTCAAGGGGGACACGGGGACAGCCGGTGGGGACATGGGGACAGGGGGACAGCCAGCGGGGACACAGAGCTCAAGGGGGACATGGGAACGGCTGGTGGGGGCACGGGGACGGCTGGCGGGGATTTGGGGACAGGGGGACAGCTGGCAGGGACACAGAGCTCGAGGGGGACACGGGGATGGCTGGTGGGGACGTGGGGACATGGGGACAGCCAGTGGGGACACAGAGCTCAAGGGGGACACGGGAACGGCCGGTGGGGGCACGGGGACACGGGGAGGGCTCGGGGGGGACACAGGGACGGCTTGGGGGGCCCCTCTGCTGAGATGGCACCAGGGGACGGGAGCAGGTGGCATCTACAGCCATGTGCCCTGGGTGTCACCGTGTGCCATGTGCTGTGGGTGTCACCCTGTGTCACCTGGTCTGGGCGTCACCCTGTGCCATGTGCTGTGGCTGTTACCCTGTGTCACCCGGTGTGGGTGTCACCGTGTGCCATGTGCTGTGGGTGTCACCCTGTGCCATGTGGTCTGGGTGTCACCCTGTGTCACCTGGTCTGGGTGTCACCCTGTGCCGCCTGTCCTGGGTGTCCCTCACAAGCAGGGCCTTGCCCTCCACAGCCCATAGGGCTCCCCGCCACCCCGTGCCACCCGCTCCGGGTGTCCCCTCCGCCACGTCCCCGTGAGCGGGGACCCCGGCGGTGCCACCGTGTCCCCCGCAGGGCATCACGGAGGCCGAGCGCGAGGCCTTCGAGCTGCTCCCCGACGACGAGCGCCAGTGCGACAAGTGCAAGACGACCTGTTTCCTGTCCGCGCTGGCCTGCTACGAGTGTCCCCAGCGCCTCGTCTGCCTGTACCACATGGACGACCTGTGCAAGTGCCCCCGCAGCAAGCAGTACCTCAGGTACCGCGGGAGCGGGACCGGAACGGGGACGGGGACAGCGCCCGGGGGTGCCGGTGTCACCCCTGGGACCGGAACGGGGATGGGGACAGTGCCCGGGGGTGCGGGTGTCACCCCTGGGACTGGAATGGGACCGGGACAGCACCTGGAGGGGTCCCATGTCCCCCCTGGGGCTGGAATGGGGACGGGGACAGCGCCCGGGGGTGCGGGTGTCACCCCTGGGACCGGAACGGGGACGGGGACAGCACCTGGAGGGGTCCTGGTGTCATCCCCGGGACCGGAATGGGGACGGGGACAGTGCCCCGGGGTGGGGGTGTCACCCCTGGGACCGGAACGGGGACGGGGACAGCGCACCAGGGGTGCCAGTGTCACCCCTGGGACCAAAATGGGGACGGGGACAGCGCCCGGGGGTGCCGGTGTCACCCCTGGGACTGGAATGGGGACCGGGACAGCACCCAGAGGGGTCCCATGTCCCCCCTGGGACTGGAAGGGGGACGGGGACAGCGCCCGGGGGTGCCGGTGTCACCTGCTGCCCATAATGGGGCTCCTGGTAGCGCTTTGGGGGTCCCTGTGTCCCCCCCAGGACCGGAATGGGGACCAGGGCAGAGCCTGGGGGGTCCTGGTGTCACCCACTGCCCAGAACGGGGCTTGTGGCAGCACCTGAGGGGGTCCTGGTGTCACCCAGTCCCTTTGGGGGGCTCCTGGTAACCCCGGGGGTGTCCCAGTGTCCCCCCCGTGACCATAATGGGGCTTGTGGCAGCACCTGGACTGTCCTGGTGTCACCCAGTCCCTTTGGGAGGGCTCCTGGTGGCCCCGGGGGGTCCCGGTATCACCCAGTCCCTTTGGGGGCTCCTAGTAACCCCCAGGGGGGTCCCGGTGTCACCCAGTCCCTTTGGGGGCTCCCGGTAGCCCTGAGGGGTCCTGGTGTCACCCAGTCCCTTTGAGGGGGCTCCTGGTGGCCCTGAGGGGTCCCGGTGTCACCCAGTCCCTTTGGGGGGCTCCTGGTACCCCGGGGGGTCCCGGTATCACCCAGTCCCTTTGGGGGGCTCCTGGTGGCACCTGGGGTGTCCCAGTGTCACCCAGTCCCTTTGGGGGCTCCCGGTAGCCCTGTGGGGTCCTGGTGTCACCCAGTCCCTTTGAGGGGGCTCCTGGTGGCCCTGAGGGGTCCCGGTGTCACCCAGTCCCTTTGGGGGGCTCCTGGTACCCCGGGGGGTCCCGGTATCACCCAGTCCCTTTGGGAGGGCTCCTGGTGGCCCCAGGGGTGTCCTAGTGTCACCCAGTCCCTTTGGGGGGCTCGTGGTAGCCCCAGGGGGGTCCCTGCTGCTCCGTGTCCCCGTGGGCACCCCGTGTGGCGACGGCTGCAGTGTCACCGTCACTGCGGTGTCACCGTGGCCGCGGTGTCACCGTCACCGTGGTGTCACCGTCGCCGCGGTGTCACCGTCACCGTCGCCGTGGTGTCACCGTGGCCGCGCTGTCACCGTCACCGTCGCGCAGGTACCGCTACACGCTGGACGAGCTGCCGGCCATGCTGCACAAGCTCAAGGTGCGCGCCGAGTCCTTCGACACGTGGGCCAACAAGGTGCGCGTGGCGCTGGAGCTGGAGGACGGCCGCAAGCGCAGTGAGTGCGGGCGACGCCGCTATCCGCCCCCCGGGGCAGTTATCCACCCCCCTGGGGCCGCTATCCACCCCCTGGGGCTGTTATCCACCCTAGGGCTGCTATCCACCCCCCGGGGCAGTTATCCACCCCCCTGGGGCCGCTATCCATCCCCTGGGGCCGCTATCCACCTCCCCCGGTGCCGTTATCCACCCCCGGGGCTGTTATCCACCCCCTGGGGCTGTTATCCACCCTAGGGCTGCTATCCACCCCCCGGGGTCCCTATCCACCCCCCCGGTGCCGTTATCCACCCCCCGGGGCAGTTATCCACCCCCCTGGGGCCGCTATCCACCCCCCCGGGGCAGTTATCCACCCCCCGGGGCAGTTATCCACCCCCCTGGGGCTGTTATCCACCCTAGGGCTGCTATCCACCCCCCGGGGCAGTTATCCACCCCCCTGGGGCTGTTATCCACCCGCTGGGGCCGCTATCCACCCCCCTGGTGCCGTTATCCACCCCCCGGGGCTGTTATCCACCCCCTGGGGCTGTTATCCACCCTGGGGCCGCTATCCACCCCCCGGGGCCGCTATCCACCCCCTGGGGCTGTTATCCACCCTGGGGCCGCTATCCACCCCCTGGTGCCGTTATCCACCCCCTGGTGCCGTTATCCACCCCCTGGGGCTGTTATCCACCCTGGGGCCGCTATCCACCCCCCGGGGCCGCTATCCACCCCCTGGGGCTGTTATCCACCCCCCCGGGGCCACTATCCACCCCCCCCAGGGCCGTTAACCACCCACCGGGGCCATTATCCACCCCCCCTGGTGCTGTTAACCCCCCCGGGGCCGCTATCCGCCCCCCTAGGGCCGTTATCCACCCCCCTGGTGCCACTATCCACCCCCCCTGGTGCCACTATCCACCCCCCCCGGGGCCGCTATCCCCCCCCGGTGCTGTTATCCACCCCCCCGGAGCTGCTAACCCTGCTGGGGCCGCTATCCACCCCCCCGGGGCCATTATCCACCCCGGAGCCACTAACCCCCCCCGGGGCCGTTATCCCCGCCCTGGCGCCACTGTCCCCACCTTGGTGTCATTATCGTCCCCGCCCCGGTCCCGTTACACCCCCCCAACACCGTATTTCCCCCCCCACGGCATTTACCCCCCGACGCCATGTTCCCCCCAATGCCGTTTCCCCCGATGCCATTTCCCCCCAACACTGTTTGCCCCCTCAATGCCATACTTCCCCCCCCCCCACTGCTATATTTCCCCCCCAACGCTGTATTCCTCCCCCCACTGCCGTATTTTGCCCCCAACGCCATATTTTCCCCCCCCGATGCCATATTTCCCCCCTGCTGCCCGATTTCCCCCCCCGATGCTGTATTTCCCCCCCAACACCGTATTCCCCCCCCAATGCCCTATTTCCCCCCCCGCTGCCATATTCCCCCCCTGACCCCGTATCCCCCCTGACCCCATATCCCCCCTGACCCCGTATTTCCCCCCCAACGCCCTATTTCCCCCCCAATGCCCTATTCCCCCCTGACCCCGTATTCCCCCCCGACCCCGTATTCCCCCCCGACCCCGTATCCCCCCTGACCCCGTATTTCCCCCCCAATGCCCTGTTCCCCCCCCGGTTCCGTATCCCCCCCTGACCCCGTATTCCCCCCTGTCCCCCCAGCGCTGGAGGAGCTCCGCGCGCTCGAGTCGGAGGCGCGCGAGCGCAAGTTCCCCGAGAACGAGCTCCTGCACCGGCTCAAGGGCTGCCTGGGCCAGGCCGAGCGCTGCGTGTCGGAGGCGCTGGGGCTCATCAGCTCGCAGGAGACGGGGTGAGCGCCACCGCGGGACCCCCCGCGTCACCGTGTCCCCCCCGGCGTCACCGTGTCCCCCCCGGCATCGCCGCGTCCCCCCCGGCGCCGCCACGGCCGCGGTGACGCCCGCGCCGTCCCCAGGGTGCCGGCGGCCGCGGCGCTCACCGTGGACGAGCTGCGCGCCTTCCTGGAGCAGATGAACCAGCTGCCCTGCGTCATGCACCAGATCGGGGACGTGCAGGTGGGCGCCGCCGCGGGGACCCGGGGCACGGTGACACCCGGGGACACGGTGACACCCCCGGGACACCCTGACCCCTCCCGGGACACCCTGACCGCCCCCCAGGGCCACAGTGAGCCCCAAGGGACACCCTGACCCCCCGGGACACAATGACCCCCCCCGGGACACCCTGAACCCCACCCCCAGGGCCACAGTGAGCCCCAAGGGACACCCTGACCCCTGCCTGGGCCACACTGACCCGCCAGGCCATGACCCCCCAGGGCCACATTGACCCCCAGGGACACCCTGACCCGCCCCTCCCCGGGACACGATGACCCCCAGGGACACAGTGACCCCCCCTGGGACACCCTGACCCCTCCCAGGACACGATGACCCCCCCCAGGGCCACAGTGACCCCCCCAGGCCAGGCCATGACCCCCCAGGGCCACACTGACCCCCAGGGCCACCCTGACCCCCTCCAGGGCCACGCTGCCCCCCTTGATCCCCACATCGCCCCCCCCGCCGCGCTGACCCCCCCCAGCCCCACGTCGCCCCCCTCGCTCCCCTGCCCCCACCACGTCACCCCCCCAGCCCCACGTTGCCCCACATTGCCCCCCTCGCTCCCCCCCCACGCTGACCCCCCCCAGCCCCACGTCGCCCCCCTCGCTCCCCCTGCCCTCCCCCATGTTGCTCCCCCCGCCTCCCCCCACGTTGCCCCCCTCGCCCCCCCACCCCCCCCACGCTGACCCCCCCCAGCCCCATGTCGCCCCCCCCACGCTGAACCCCCAGCCCCACGTCGCCCCACATTGCCCCCCTCGCTCCCCCCCCCACGCTGACCCCCCCAGCCCCACGTCGCCCCCCCCACGCTGACCCCCCCAGCCCCACGTTGCCCCCCTCGCTCCCCCCGCCCTCCCCCACGTTGCCCCCCTCGCCCCCCCACCCCCCCCCACGCTGACCCCCCCAGCCCCCCCCGCCCCCCCCCACGCTGACCCCCCCCAGCCCCACGTTGCCCCCCTTGATCCCCACGCTGCCCTCCTCGATCCCCATGGTGTCCCTCCCAGCCCCACGCTGACCCCCCCCAGCCCCACGTTGCCCCCTCGATCCCCACGCTGACCCCCCCCAGCCCCACGTCGCCCCCCCACGCTGACCCCCCCCAGCCCCACATTGCCCCCCCCACGCTGACCCCCCCCCAGCCCCACGTTGCCCCCTCGATCCCCACGCTGACCCCCCCCCCCAGCCCCCCCCGCCCCCCCCACACTGACCCCCCCCCGCAGGCGCTGCTGCAGCGCGTGGAGCAGTTCCAGGCGGAGGCCGGGGCGGCGCTGGCGGCCGGGGCCCCCCCCGCGGCGCTGCGGGCGCTGCTGGAGCGCGGGGGCCGCCTGGGCGTCGCGGCGCCCGAGGGCCGGCGCCTGGAGCGGCAGCTGGCGCAGGCCGCGTGGCTGGAGGAGGTGACGGCCGCGCTGCGCTCGCCCGCGCCGCTGCCCGCGCTGCGCGCGCTCATCCAGGCCGGCCGCAGCGTGGCGCCCGGCGCCGCCGTGCACGGGGCCATGGCCGAGCTGCAGGAGCTGCTGAGCATCGCGCAGCGCTGGGACGAGAAGGCGCACATGTGTCTGGAGGCGCGGTGAGCACGGGGACATGGGGACACGAGGACATGGGGACACAGGGACACGGGGACACAGGGACATGGGGACACGGGGACAGCCATGGCCGAGCTGCAGGAGCTGCTGAGCATCGCGCAGCGCTGGGACGAGAAGGCGCACATGTGTCTGGAGGCGCGGTGAGCACGGGGACATGGGGACACGAGGACATGGGGACACAGGGACACGGGGACACGGGAACACAGGGACACGGGGACATGGGGACACGGGGACATGGGGACATGGGGACATGGGGACACGGGGACACGGGGACACAGGGACAGCCATGGCCGAGCGGCAGGAGCTGCTCAGCATCGCGCAGCGCTGGGACGAGAAGGCGCACATGTGTCTGGAGGCGCGGTGAGCACGGGGACATGGGGACATGGGGACACGGGGACACGGGGACACGAGGACACGGGGACACGGGGACATGGGGACATGGGGACACGGGGACATGGGGACACGGGGACACAGGGACGGCCATGGCCGAGCGGCAGGAGCTGCTCAGCATCGCGCAGCGCTGGGACGAGAAGGCGCACATGTGTCTGGAGGCGCGGTGAGCACGGGGACGCGGGGACGCGGGGACACGGGGACACGGGGACACGAGGACATGGGGACACGGGGACACGGGGACATGGGGACACGGGGACAGCCATGGCCGAGCGGCAGGAGCTGCTGAGCATCGCGCAGCGCTGGGACGAGAAGGCGCACATGTGTCTGGAGGCGCGGTGAGCACGGGGACACGGGGACATGGGGACATGGGGACACGAGGACATGGGGACACGGGGACACGGGGACACAGGGACACGGGGACAGCCATGGCCGAGCGGCAGGAGCTGCTGAGCATCGCGCAGCGCTGGGACGAGAAGGCGCACATGTGTCTGGAGGCGCAGTGAGCACGGGGACGCGGGGACATGGGGACACGAGGACACAGGGACGCGGGGACACGAGGACACAGGGACGGCCACCACCACCGTCAGTGAGCGGGGACACGGGGATGCAGGGACACAGGGATGGCCGTTGACACCATCAGTGAGTAGGGACATGGGGATGCAGGGACACGGGGACATGGGGACGGCCACCACCACCATCCCGTGCTGCCCATGGGGGACACAGGGACGGCCACCCCCGTCCCATGCTGCCCATGGGGCCATGGTGACACGGGGACGGCCACGATCAGCGTCACTGAGCGGGGACATGGGGATGCAGGGACACAGGGACAGCCACCACTGTCAGTGAGTGGGCACACGGGGACACAGGGACATGAGGACGGCCACCACCACCACCCCGTGCTGCCCACGGGGGACACAGGGACACGGTGACGGCCGCCCCCGTCCCATGCTGCCCACGGGGCCGCGGTGACACCGGGACGGCCACCATCAGCGTCACTGAGCGGGCACATGGGGATGCAGGGACACGAGGACACAGGGACGGCCGTCCCCGTCCCATGCTGCCCATGGGGCCGCAGTGACACCGGGACGGCCGTCCCCGTGACCGTCCCCCCCGCGCGCAGGCAGAAGCACCCGCCGGCCACGCTGGCCGCCATCATCAAGGAGGCCGAGAACATCCCGGCGCTGCTGCCCAACATCCAGGCGCTGCGGGAGGCGCTGGCCAAGGCGCGCGCCTGGATCGCCGACGTCGAGGAGATCCAGGTGCCACCGCGGCGCGCGCCGGGGACGCGGGCGGCCCCGCGGGGACATTGACACCCCCCTCGGTGTCCCCGCGCAGAACGGCGACCACTACCCCTGCCTGGACGACCTGGAGGGGCTGGTGGCCGTGGGCCGGGACCTGCCGGTGCGGCTGGAGGAGCTGCGGCAGCTGGAGGTGCAGGTGGGCGCCGCGCACTTCGTGGCGCGACAAGGCCTCGCGCACCTTCCTCAAGAAGAACTCGTGCTACACCCTGCTGGAGGTGGGTGCCGCGGGCGCGGGGCGCGCGGGTGACACTGTTGGTGACACTGACACACGCGCTGTCCCCCATAGGTGCTGTGTCCCTGCGCCGACTCCGACAGCAGCAAGCGGCTCAAGTGGCGCCGCGAGCCCGAGCAGGAGCCGGGGCTCTACAAGCTGGACACCGAGAGCCTGGGGCTGTCGGCGCAGGACCTGCGCGACCCGGGCGCCGTGGTGAGCCGGGGCGCGCGCCGCGCGACGCCGCGCGGGTGACACCGGTGACACCGCGTGACGCCGCGCGCTGTCCCCGCAGATCGTGGCGTTCAAGGAGGGCGAGCAGAAGGAGAAGGAGGGCATGGCCCGGCTGCGGCGCGCCAACGCGCACAAAGCGGCGCCGCCGACGCCGGGCCCGGGGCCGCCGTCGTGCGTGTGCGGGCAGCCGCCGGGCGCGCGCATGCTGCAGTGCCAGCTGTGCCGCGACTGGTTCCACGGCGCCTGCGTGGCCTGGCCGCGGCTGGGCGCGCGCGCCGCGGCCGCCGCGGCCTGGTGGGAGTGGGACGCCAAGTTCCTGTGCCCGCTGTGCCAGCGCTCGCGCCGCCCGCGCCTCGAGACCATCCTGGCGCTGCTCGTGGCGCTGCAGAAGCTGCCGGTGCGGCTGCCCGAGGGCGAGGCGCTGCAGTGCCTCACCGAGCGCGCCATGACGTGGCAGGGCCGCGCGCGCCGCCTGCTCGCCGCCCCCGAGCTGGCCGCCCCGCTGCAGCGCCTGGCCGCGCTGCGCCACCGCCCGCACGGCGCCGCCAAGGTGGGTGACGGGGACGCGGCGCCGCGCGGGGCGTCTTCCTCTTCCTCCTCGTCCTCCTCCTCCTCCTCCTCGACGCTCCCCGCAGGCCGCCGCTGAGAACGGGGACGCCGGCAGCCCCGAGAGGAACGGGACGGCGCCCTCAGGTAGGGCCCCGCGCGCCGCCAGGGAGCCACGTGGGGCCTGTGGGGGCCCTATAGGACCCATATGAGCCCTGTGGGGGCCCTGTTGGACCGATAAGAGCCCTGTGGGACCCATATGAGCCCCGTGGGAGCCCTATAGGACCCATATGAGCCCTGTGGGGCCTGCAGGAGCCCTGGGGGACCCATATGAGCCCATGGGAGCCCTGTTGGACCGATACGAGCCCTGTGGGGCCCGTGGGAGCCATGTGGGGCCCATGGGAGCCCTGTAGGACCCATATGAGCCCTATGGGGCTCGTGGGAGCCCTGTTGGACCCACATGAGCCCCGTGGGAGCCCTATAGGACCCACGTGGGTCCATATGAGCCCTGTGGGGCCCATGGGAGCCATGTAGGACCCACGTGGGGCCCATGGGAGCCCTACAGGACCCACATGAGCCCTGTGGGGCCTGTGGGGGCCCTGTAGGACCCACATGAGCCCCAAGGGGCCCGTGGGAGCCCTGGGGGACCCACATGAGCACTGTGGGGCCCGTGGGAGCTGTGTTGGACCCATGTGGGGCCCGTGGGAGCCCTGGGGGACCCACATGAGCCCTGTGGGAGCCCTATAGGACCCATATGAGCCCTGTGGGGCCCATGGGAGCCCTGTGGGCCCCGTATGAGCCCATGGGAGCCCTGTTGGACCGATATGAGCCCTGTGGGGCCCATGGGAGCCCTACAGGACCCACATGAGCCCCAAGGGGCCCGTGGGAGCCCTGCAGGACCCACGTGGGGCCCATGGGAGCCCTATAGGACCCACATGAGCCCCAAGGGGCCCGTGGGAGCCCTGCAGGACCCACGTGGGGCCCATGGGAGCCCTATAGGACCCACATAAGCCCTGTGGGGCCTGTGGGAGCCCTGTTGGACCGATATGAGGCCTGTGGGGCCTGTGGGAGCCCTGGGGGACCCACATGAGCCCATGGGAGCCCTGTTGGACCGATGTGAGCCCTGTAGGACCCACGTGGGGCCTGTGGGAGCCCTGTTGGACCCACATGAGCCCCAAGGGGCCCATGGGAGCCCTATAGGACCCATGTGGGGCCCATGGGAGCCCTGTTGGACCCATATGAGCCCTGTGGGAGCCCTATAGGACCCACGTGGGGTCCGTGGGAGCTCTGGAGGACCCACATGAGCCCCAAGGGGCCCATGGGAGCCCTGCAGGACCCACGTGGCGCCCTTGGGAGCCCTGTAGGACCCACATGAGCCCTGTGGGGCCTGTGGGGGCCCTGTAGGACCCATATGAGCCCCAAGGGGCCCGTGAGAGCCCTGTAGGACCCACATGAGCCCTGTGGGGCCTGTGGGGGCCCTGTAGGACCCATATGAGCCCCAAGGGGCCCGTGAGAGCCCTGGGGGACCCACATGAGCACTGTGGGAGCCCTATAGGACCCATAGGAGCCCCAAGGGGCCCGTGGGAGCCCTGAGGGACCCACATGAGCACTGTGGGGCCCGTGGGAGCTGTGTTGGACCCATGTGGGGCCCGTGGGAGCCCTGGGGGACCCACATGAGCACTGTGGGAGCCCTATAGGACCCATATGAGCCCTGTGGGGCCTATGGGAGCCCTGTGGGCCCCGTATGAGCCCATGGGAGCCCTGTTGGAGCGATATGAGCCCTGTAGGACCCACGTGGGGCCTGTGGGAGCCCTATAGGACCCATGTGGGGCCCTTGGGAGCCCTATAGGACCCACATGGGGTCCGTGGGAGCCCTGTTGGACCCATATGAGCCCTGTGGGAGCCCTATAGGACCCACGTGGGGTCCGTGGGAGCTCTGGAGGACCCGTATGAGCCAGTGGGGCCAGTGGGAGCCCTGTTGGACCCACATGAGCCCCAAGGGGCCCATGGGAGCCCTGCAGGACCCACGTGGGGCCCTTGGGAGCCCTGTAGGACCCCCCTGAGGCCCCCCGGGGCCATAGAGGACCCTCCAATGCCGCCCCTAGGGGCCATAGTACCCTATGACCTCCCCCCTGGCCATATAGGACTCCTATGACCCACCCTGGGGCCATATGGGGCCACCTGACGCTGCCCTGGGGCCATATAAGACCCCTGAGGCCCCCCCGGGGCCATATAGTGCCCCCTTGACGTCCCCCTGGGGCCCTACGGGACCCCCGGGGCCATAGGGGCCCCCCTGACCCCCCGTCCCCCCGCAGAGCTGGAGGCGCTGAGCGCGGCGCTGCCGCGGCTGCAGGGGCCGGTGCTGGAGCTGCCCGAGGGCGCGCGGCGCCCGCTCGAGGAGCTCATGATGGAGGGGGACCTGCTGGAGGTGACGCTGGACGAGGCGCAGAGCATCTGGCAGCTGCTGCAGGCCGCGCGCCCGCCGCCCCTCGCGCTGTTCCGCCTCCTGCTCGAGGTGAGAGCGGAGCCGCCGCCGCGGCCCCGAAACCGCCGCGAAACCCCCCGGGCGCCCCGGGGACCCCCGCGTGGCCGCGGCGGCCCCTGAACCCTCCAAAGGGCCCCAAACCTCCCTCAAACAGCCCCAACCGGCCCCTGAACACTCCGAAAGGGGCCCAAAACAGCAGAACAGCCCTCAAACAACCCCAACCAGACCCTAAACAGTCCAGAAGGGCCCCGAAACACCAGAACATCCCTCAAACAGCCCCAACCAGACCCTAAACAGTCCAGAAGGGCCCCAAACACCAGAACATCCCTCAAACAGCCCCAACCAGACCCTAAACAGTCCAAAAGGGCCCTGAAACACCAGAACAGCCCTCAAACACCCCCAACCAGACCCTAAACAGTGCAAAAGGGCCCCAAAACACCAGAACATCCCCCAAACAACCCCAACCAGACCCTAAACAGTCCAAAAGGGCCCCAAACACCCCAGAACTTCCCTCAAACAGCCCCACCTGGCCCCTGAACACTCCGAAAGGGCCCCAAACACCAGAACATCCCTCAAACAGCCCCAACCAGCCATTAAAGACTCCAAAGGGCCCCGAAACACCAGAACAGCCCTCAAACAGCCCCAACTGGCCCCTAAACACCAGCACATCCCTCAAACATCCCCAGACTGCCCCAACATCCCCAAACTGCTCCTAACACCCTCAACCGGCCCCTGAACCCTCCAAAAGGGCCCCAAAACCCCAGAACTTCCCTCAAACCCCCCCAGACTGCCCCTAACACCCCCAAACGGCCCCTAAATCCCCCCAAACGGCCCCTGAACGCGCCAAAACGCCCCCTCGCGCTGTCCCCGCCCCCCGCCGTGTCCCCGCCCCCTGGCGCCTTCCCCCCCGTGTCCCCGCCCCCCCGGCCTTGTCCCCGCCCCCCCGGCCTTGTCCCCGCCGTGTCCCCGCCCTCCGCCATGTCCCCGCCCCCGCCGTGTCCCCACGTCCCCTGCCGTGGCCCCGCCCCGCGGCCGTGGCCGCGCCCCTCGCTATGTCCCCGCCCCTCGCCGGGTCCCCACCCCCCAGGCCGTGGCCCCGCCCCCTGCCTTGTCCCCGCCCCCGGCCGTGCCCCAGCCCCCCGGCCGTGGCCCCGCCCCCTGCCTTGTCCCCGCCCCCGACCGTGCCCCAGCCCCCCGGCCGTGGCCCCGCCCCCCGGCCGTGGCCCCGCCCCCTGCCTTGTCCCCGCCCCCGGCCGTGGCCCCACCCCTCGCCGTGGCCCCGCCCCCGGCCGTGTCCGCGCTCTCCGGCCGTGGCCCCGCCCCCTGCCTTGTCCCCGGCCGTGGCCCCACCCCTCGCCGTGGCCCCGCCCCCGGCCGTGTCCCCGCCCCCTGCCGTGGCCCCACCCCTCGCCGTGGCCCCGCCCCCGGCCGTGGCCCCGCCCCCCCGGCCGTGGCCCCGCCCCCTGCCCTGTCCCCGGCCGTGTCCCCCCCCCCCGCCGTGGCCCCGCCCCCTGACGCCCCGCCCCCTCTCCCCCCCCAGCTGGAGCAGGCGGAGCGCCGGGGCGCGCGGGGCCGGGGCCGGGAGCGCGAGCGGGACCCCGAGCGGCGCCGCAAGCGGCGGCCGGAGCGGGAGCCGGGCGGCGCCGCCCCCCCCGCGCCCCGGGAGCCGCTGGAGCCAAAGAGGAGCCGGGGCGACAGCCCCCCCCCGCCCGCCACCCCCCCCCGCCGCGCCCGGCGCCCACGGGTGACGGCGACAACGTGGGGGGGGGGGGGACGGCGACCCCCTTCCCCCCCCCAGGACTGGTGACGCGGAGCCGCCCGACGCCGCGGGGGGGAGGGGGGGGGAAGGGGGGGCAGCGGCGCCGCCCCCTCCCCCGGTGCCCCCCCCCTCCCCCGGCGATGTAATTAATTATTCGCGTTGGTTTCTTTTGTACCGGGGGGGGGGGGCCCGGGCGCGCCCCTCCTCCCCCCGCCCACGGGGTTTTTATAGGAAGGGGGGGGGAGGAGGGCGGGGGGGGGCGGAGCGGGGCCCCCCGCCCCCCCCCGCGCCGACACTAACTGTCTCGGGCTCTTTGTAGTGGGGCGGGGCCGGGGGGGCCGTTATTTTATTGTATTATGATTTTTTTTTATTATTATTAAACTTTGGAGGCTACGGGGTGGCCACGCGCTCCGCGCGGGTGGGGCGGCACGTGGGGACGGCCGCGCCGCGCATGCGCGGGGCCGCGCCGCCTCCCCATTGGCCGCCGCCTCCGCCAATGAGCGCGCGTCGCGTGCGGCGCCAGGTGGCGGCGGCCGTTAGTCCGCCATGAGGCGGCTGAGGGAGCGGGCGGGCGCGCGGCGGCCTCGGGGCCAAAAATGAGGGTTTTCTGCCCTCCGAGGGCTTCCTCTGCGGTCAGAGGGAGGTTTCTGCAACGCAGAGGCTTTTCTGGAGGTAAGTGAGGCTTTTTACCCGCTTTTGTCTCCTCCACGGAGACAAAAAGGTAGTGTTTCTCGCCCCTCCCCCACCCGCGGGGTTTCTGAGGTAAAAAAAGCGTTTTTTCCCAGCCAAGCGGCTTCCCTTGAGGTGAAGGGTGAGGTTTTCACCTCCCCTGAGGGAAAAGGAGAGGTTTCCTCCTCCCCGGCCGCTTTTATTGAGGTAAAAAGTGAGGTTTTCACCTCCCCTGAGGGAAAAGGAGAGGTTTCCCCCTCCCCGGCCGCTTTTATTGAGGTAAAAAGTGAGTTTTTCGCCTCCCCTGAGGGAAAAGGTGAGGTTTCCTCCTCCCCGGCCGGTTTTATTGAGGTAAAAAGTGAGGTTTTCACCTCCCCTGAGGGAAAAGGTGAGGTTTTCTCCTCCCCGGCCTCTTTTATTGAGGTAAAAAGTGAGGTTTTCACCTCCCCTGAGGGAAAAGGTGAGGTTTCCTCCTCCCCGGCCTCTTTTATTGAGCTAAAAGCTGAGGTTTTCCACCTCCTCTGAGGTAAAAGGTGAGGTTTCCTCCTCCCCACCGTTTTTATTGAGCTAAAAGCTGAGGTTTTCCACCTCCCTTACGAGCTTCCCTGAGGCACAAGGTGAGATTCCCCCCACCCCAGCGGGCTGCCGTGAGGTCAAACCCGGGGCTTCCTCCCCCGTGGCCGCTTCCCCTGAGGTAAAGGGTGAAGTTTTCTCCCTTCCGCGCCCTCTCGTGAGGCAAAAAGTCGATTTTTTTCCCCCGCTGCCGCCCGTTCCCCCCGCGGCAGACGCGGCGGCAGCGCGAGCGGGGGCAGCGCGGCTTTATTGCGGCTAGGGCTCGCCCACGCAGGCCATCTCGTCGGCCAGCTCGTCCTCGGCGTGCGGCCGCAGCGGCTCCTCGTCGCTGTAGACGGCGCCGGCGGGCGCGGGGCGGCGCCGCGTGAGCAGGTCGGCGGCCGCGCTCTCCATCTCGTCCATGGTCATGTCGCACGCGTCGGCGATCTCGCGCTTGGCCACGGCCACGAACTTGGGGTCGCGCGCGAAGAGCCCCAGCCCCTCCGAGATGAGGACCTGCGGGGAGGGCGCACGGGTGGCGGAGCTGCCCGGCCGCGCGTGGGGGGGACCGGGGCGCCGGGCCGGGCACTCACCGCCTCCACGAGGCTGTCGGCCGAGCCGCGGCCCAGCGGGTCCCGCAGGCGGCCGCGCTCGCCCAGGAACCAGCGCGAGAGCGGCGGGAGGCTCCCGGCGGGGCCGCCCTCCACCAGGATGAGCGGCGCGTAGAGCAGGCGGCCGCGGGCCGGCGCCGCCGCCCACGCGCGCGTGGAGCCGCCCAGGCGCCACGTCTCGGAGCCCGACGGGGTGTAGGTGCCAGGGATGGGCTCGTCCTCGCAGCTGCCCTGGCGCCGCAGGCACTGGATGGCGAAGGAGGGCTTGCGCCCTGCGGCGCCGCGTGAGCGCGGGGCCGGGGCCGCCCGCGGCAATAAAACCCCACGCGCGGCCGCCTACCCGTGGGCGTGGGCGGCAGCAGGCGGCGCCGCTTGAGCTGCTGCCCGTCCAGGGCCCCGCCGAGCCGCGCGAAGCGCCGCGGCGGCGGCAGCGACCCCCCGCGCGCCGCGCCGGCCCCGAGCAGCCTCCGCCGCGCGGCCGGGGCCGCCGCCGCCGCCTCGTCCTCGCGCGCGGCGCCCGCCGCCTCCTCGGCGTCCTCGGCCGCCTCCGGCTCCTCGGCCGCTCCGCCGGCCTCCGGGCCCGCGTCCGAGCTCCGCCTGCGGGGCCGTGAGCGAGCGGCGCCGGCTCCTGCCCGCCCTTGTCCCCCCGTCCCTTCTCCCCTTGTCTGCCCCTCTCCTTGTTACCCCCTTATTGTCCCCCCTCCCCGCTTGTCCCCCCCCTTGTTCCTCCCCGTTCCCCCTTGTTCACTCCCTCCCTGTCACCCCCTTGTCCCCCCTTGTTCCCCCCTCCCCGCTTGTCCCCACCTTGTTCCTCCCCGTCCCTCCTTGTTCACTCGCCCCCTGTTCCCTCCTTGACCCCCTCTCCTTGTCCCCCCCTCCTTGTCCCCCCTCCCTGCTTGTCCCCCCCTTGTTCCTCCTTGTCCCCCACTTCTTGTCCCCTCCTTGTTCCTCCCCGTCCCCTCCTCGTCCCCCTCCTCCCCTCGTCCCCCTCCTCGCCCCCCCTTCCCCCGTTGTCACCTGTGTCGCGCCGCAGGTGGCGGCGGTGGCTCCTCCCCCTCGTTGGCGGGGGGCGGGCTGGGGGCGGAGCCGTAGAGGGTCTCGGGGACCTGCGGGGAAGGGGGGCTCGGTGGGCGGGGCTCCGGGGCGGGCGGGGCCGCGCGCCGGGGGCGGGGCCGAGGCCGCGCTCACCTCGTAGCCCGGGGGCTCCTCGCGCGGCTCCGCGGGGCCGCCCCCATCGCCGCCGTCGTCGTCGTCGCCCTCCAGGTCGCAGCTGAGCGCGCGGCGCATCTCGGGGCCCAGGGCCTGCAGCGTCTGCAGCCCGGCCTGCGGGGCGGGGGGCGGTTAGGGCTGCCGGGGCCCCCCCGCGCACAAACCCCCAGGGTGGGGGACATCCCAGCCACCTGCAGCGCCCGCTCGTTGCTGGGGCCGCCGCTCGCGCCCAGCATCCCGCGCTCCTTGCGGCGGCGGAACTTGCGGAAGTAGTCCTGGATGAGGAAGGTGGCGTAGAACTTGCCCACGGTGACCTCCTCCTCTGCGGGCGGCACGTGAGCGCGCCCGGACGCCGGGGCCCGCAGGCCGCGCGCCGGGGCGGGGGCCGGGGAGGGCGCTCACCCTCGGGCGGCGGGATCACCTCGTCCAGCAGCTTGGGCTTGGTCCGCTTCCAGATCTTCTTGACCACCGCGCGCAGCTCCTTGTTGGCCACGTCCAGGTTCCCTGCGGCGAGCGGGGCCCTCAGGGCCCCCGTGTCCCCCCCGGCCCGCGCGGCCCCCCCGCGGCCCCCCTCCCGGCCCCCAACCTTCCGTCTTGATCTTGAGCGAGGTGCGGACCAGGGCGAAGAGGGTGGCGTTGAAGGTGACGGTGCCGTCCGAGTTGAGGGGCATGTTCATGGCCACCAGGCGCTGGGGGGCGGCGGGGGGGCGCTGAGCACAGGTTGTGGCCCCCCCGGTCCCCCCCCCACGGCGCCGCTCACCTTGCAGGCCACGCGGTGCGGGCAGAGCTTCCCGAAGCCGAGCGGCGGCTGGATGCGCCGCAGCAGTGTCACCACGTCCAGGTGCTTGATGCGGCCCCTGCGCCGCGGGGGGTCGGGGCGTTGAGCACAGCCGCGCGCGCACAGGCGGAGGCAACACCCGCACGCACCCCCGCGCACACCTGGCGGCCGGGTCGTACTCGGACCACACGCGCTTGAACTCGTCCAGGTGGTGCGGGCCCAGGATGGACCAGTCCCGCGTCAGGTAGTCAAAGTTGTCCATGATGACGGCCACGAACAGGTTGATGATCTGGGGGGGGCGGGGGTTGCTAGGGCCTGCGGTTGTCACTGGGGGCGTCGCTAGGGCATCGCTAGGGCATCGCTAGGGCGCCGTGGGGCTGAGGCTGGGGGCTCCGTGTGGGGCCAGCCCCGGGGAGAGGCCGCGGCCGTGGGACGCCGTGGGGCTCCGCGTGGGGCCGGCCCCGGGGGAGGCCGTGGCCGTGGGGCGCCGTGGGGCTCACCAGGAAGGCGCACAGCATGAAGAAGCTGATGAAGTAGACGATGGCGAAGTTGCTGCCGCACGTGAACTCCTCGCCGGGGCCCGCGTCCGACTCGGGGTCGCAGCGCTTGCCGGGCAGGCTGGCCAGCATGATCTCCTGCCAGGCCTCCCCGGTGGCGCACCTTGGGGTGGGGGGGACACACGGGTGTCACCGGGTGTCACCGGGTGTCCCCACGGCGCCCCCGCCCCGCGCGCCCCCCGCACCTGAAGAGCAGCAGCACGGCCTGGGGGAAGGTCTGGAAGTTGTTGTTGCGGTTGATCTGGGTGCCGTCCTGCAGCGCCACCTTCCCGAACGTCTGCGGGGGGTCGGGGGGTGCTCGGTGATGCGGGGGGGTCCATCGCACGTGGCCCCCCCGGCCCCCCCGCTCACCTGCATGCCGATGACGGCGTAGATGAAGAAGATCATGGCGATGAGGAGGGCGACGTAGGGCAGCGCCTGGGGGGGGGGGCAGCGTGTGAGCGGGCCCCCCCGCAGCCTCCCGGCCCCCCCGCGTCCCCCCCCACCTGGAAGGACTTGACGAAGGTCCAGAGCAGCGTGCGGATGCCCTCCCCCTTGGAGAGCAGCTTCACGAGCCGCATGACGCGGAACAGGCGGAAGAAGGTGATGGAGATGCGGGAACTGTCCTCGGAGCTCTGCGGGGGCGGGGGGTCAGCGGGGGGGCACCACAGGACCCCCCACCCCGAGACCACCGCCCCGGCACCCCCCCCCGTACCTCTCCAACGTGACCCCCGTTCTGTGACACACGCACGGATGGAGCACGGAGAGGTGACACGGACACGTGGAGACGGACACAGACGGACACGGGAACGTGGTGCCCTGGGTGGGGGGGGGGGGGGGCTGCACCCCCCCCCCGAGGGGGGCACAGAGAGGGGGATGGGACGGGGGTGTCACACGACTCACGTTGACCTCGGTGACGGCGATGTCCACCACGCTGCCCACCACGATGAGGGCGTCGAACGTGTTCCAGGCGTCACAGAAGTAGTGCTGGGGGGGGGGGGGGGGTGAGCGGGACCCCCCCGGCCCGCGGGAGGGGGGGAATGTGTGTGCCCCCCCCCCCCCCAAATCCAACAGCCCCCCCCGCCTACCCGCGGCTTGAAGGCGATGATCTTGAGCAGCATCTCCACCGTGAAGAGCCCCGTGAAGACCATGTTGAGCAGGTCCATGACGTAGTTGAAGGGCTTGGACTGCTCATAGTGCTGGGGGAGGGGGGTGGGGGGGACATGTGGGCTGGAAAACACCAACAACCCCCCCCAAACACACAACCCCCCCCCCCCCCCGTGCCTCCCCGCGCACCCACCTGCACGGCCAGCGCGATGGTGTTGAGCAGGATGAGCACGAACATGATGTACTCGAAGGCCGTGGAGTTGACCATGGCCCACACGCGGTGCTGCGTGCGGTTCTTGGGGATGTAGCGCCGCAGCGGCTGCGCCTTGAGCGCGTACTCCACGCACTGCCGCTGCGGGGGGACGGAGGGGACGGAGGGAGGCGGGGGCTGCCACCGGCCCGGGACACCCCCCCCGGGACACCCCCGGGGCCCCCGCCGCCACCACCTGGTTCTTGTCCAGCTCGCAGTTCTTGTACTCGCTCTCGCCCTGCGCGCGGAACGTGATGATGACGAAGCCCACGAAGATGTTCATCATGAAGAAGGCGATGACGATGATGTAGACGATGAAGAAGATGGAGATCTCCACGCGGTAGTTGTAGATGGGGCCCTGGTCCTTCGGCGTTGGCGTCGATGGCCTTGTACAGCAGCCTGGGGGGGGGGGGGGGGTTAAACTGGGTCTGGGGGCACCACCAACACTCCACCCCCCCCCCATTAAAAAAAAAAAAAAAGGTGGGAAACGGGGCGGGGGCTAAAACCAGCGCCATTGAGGGGAGGCTGGAGACAGTGAAGACCATTGAAAAAAAAATAAAGATTGGAACAAGGAGCCGTGTGTGGGAGTGCCTTGAAACTGACAAGAGGCTGAAACTGACAAGAGGCTGAAATTGACGAGGGGGCGTGGCTGAAATTGACAAGAGACTGAAACTGACAAGGGCGTGGTTGAAATTGACGAGACTGAAACTGACAAGGGCGTGGCTGAAATTGACAAGGGGGCGTGGCTGAAATTGACAAGAGACTGAAATTGACAAGGGGGCGTGGTTGAAATTGACGAGGGGGCGTGGCTGAAATTGACAAGGGGCGTGGCTGAAATTGACAAGAGACTGAACTGACGAGGGGCGTGGCTGAAATTGACAAGGGGGCGTGGCTGAAATTGACAAGGGGCGTGGCTGAATTGACAAGGGGCGTGGCTGAAATTGACGAGGGGACGAATTGGGGAGGGAGGAGCTGCTTCAAGGCGGGGTTGAAACTGCTATTTGGAAGCCTTATACCCACAATGGGGAACCTTGAAACCGCTATTTGGAGCCTTGGACCCCCCTCGAAACCGCTATGGGTGGGGCTAGAAACTGCTAGGGCAGGGGCGGGAGGACTTGAAACTGCTGGGGGGGGCTTAAAACTAACATGGGGGGGGGGGGGGCGCGCGAGGGGCAGCTTGAAACTGCTTGGGGGAGTATTGAAACAGGCGCCAGCAGGTGCGGGGGGGCCCTGGAGCGCTGGGGGAGGGGGCGCACACAGACACCCCCCCCCACACACACGTGCACACGCACACACCCCCCCCCCGCCATGCACACACATACACACACCCCCACACACACGTGCACCCCCCCCCCCCACATACCCCACACACAGGCATACATGCACACACACCCCCCACACACCCACCCCCCCCCACACACACACACCCTCCCCAGACACTCCCCTCACACACACACGCCCCCCCCCCGCACATACCCCCCCCCCACGCACACATATACACACACCCCCACACATGTGCACAAACCTCCCCACACACAGGCATACATGCACACACATCCCCACACACACCCTCCCCAGACACTCCCCTCACACCTGCACGCGTGCACACACACCCCCCCCCCACCCCAACACACACACACACTCCTCACACACACACACACACACACACACACACACACACCCCCCTCGCACCCCTCGCACACCCAGGCGCTCCCCGCGCACTCACGCCGGCCACCCCTCGAAGGTGGACACGGTGAACAGGGCCATCATCCCGGCCAGCACGTTGTCGAAGTTGAAGTCGCTGTTGTGCCAGAGGCGCTCGCGCACCGTGGGGTGCGTCACGTCGCCGTCCTTGTACACGATGAAGGTGCCCCTGGCGGGGGGTGTCAGTGTGTCCCCCCCACCCCAATAAAACACACACACGCAAAACGGGGTGAAGGGGGTGGCAGGGCCGCACTTGCACTCGGCCGGGGTGGTGCTTGGCCTCGTCCGTGCAGCTGTAGAACTTGCCCTGGGGGGGCAGACAGCCGGGGGGGGGGGGGTCAGCATGGCCCCCCCGCAAGCTGTCCCTGTCCCCCCTGGAGCGCGGCGGCACCTTGAAGAGCTGCACCCCGATGCAGGCGAACATGAACTGCAGCAGCGTCGTCACGATCATGATGTTGCCGATGGTGCGGATGGCCACGAAGACGCACTGCACCACGTGCTGCGCGGCGGGGACGCGGAGGGGACGCCGGTGACGCCGCGCACGGGCACCGCCAGCGCCCCCCCCCAACCTGCCACCGTGTCCCACCTTGAGGCCCTTGGCCCGGTTGATGGCGCGCAGCGGCCGGAGCACGCGCAGGACCCGCAGGATCTTCACCACCGAGATGGCGCTGGAGCTGCCGGCGGCACCGGGCCCCGTGTTGGCGGCGCCCGCGGGGGCTCCCGCGCCCCCCCCCCCCCGCCCGCTCCCCCGGCGCTCACTGGATGCCGAAGGACACGAGGGAGACGCCGACCACGAGCAGGTCCAGGAGGTTGAACCAGTTGCGGCAGAAGGAGCCCTTGTGCAGGAAGGCGCCGAACGCCGTCATCTGCGGCCAGCAGGGAGTGAGCACCATGCGCGACCCCCTGCCATGCGCCGCCCCGCGGGCCCCGGCGTCCGGGCGCACCTTGAGCAGGATCTCCACGGTGAAGATGGACGTGAAGGCGTAGTCAAAATAGCCCAGAATCTGCGGGGTAAAAAGGGGTGACCCGGCCCCAGCGGCTCCCCCCCACCCCCACCCCCCGATTTCCCCCCCAAACCAGCCCCAAGCCCCCCCCCCCCCCCAAACCTGCCCCTTCCCCCGCTGCAGGTGGGAAAGGGGGTCCCCAGCGGCCCCGTAGCCCCCGGTGCCCACGTGGTTGCGGGGCGAGTGGGCCCGCACGGGGTCCTCGGCGGCCAGCGAGACGCTGCTGAGGATGATGAAGACGAGGATGAGGTTGGTGAAGACGTGGTGGTGGATGAGCGCGTGGCAGCGCACGCGGAGCCTGCGGGAGCGACGGCTCAGGGCGCCGCCCCGATCCCAACATCCCAATCCCAGCGTTCCCAGTGCCCTGATCCCAGCACTCCAATCCCAGCGCTCCGTTCCTGGCTCACCGATCCCAATGCTCCCATTCCTGGCACCCCATTCCCAGCACCCCAGCGCTCCCATTCCCAGCACCCCCATCCCAGAGCTCCATTCCCAACACTCCGATTCCCAGTGCTCCCATTCCCAGCGCTCCCATTCCCAACACTCCCATTCTCAGCACTCCCATTCCCAGCACCCCATTCCCAACACTCCCATTCCCAACACTCCCATCCCAGCGCTCCCATTCCCAGCACTTCCATTCCAACACCCATTCCCAGCGCTCCCATTCCCAACACTCCCATTCCCGGCACTCCCATCCCAGCGCTCCCATTCCCAGCGCTCCCATTCCCAGCACTCCCATTCCCAACACTCCCATTCCCAGCACCCCATTCCCAACACTCCCATTCCCAACACTCCCATTCCCAGCACTCCCATTCCCAGCACTCCCATTCCCAGCACTTCCATCCAGCACCCCATTCCCAACACTCCCATTCCCAGCACCCCATTCCCAACACTCCCATTCCCAACACTCCCATTCCCAGCACTCCCATTCCCAGCACTTCCATCCAGCACCCCATTCCCAGCACTCCCATTCCCAGCGCTCCATTCCCAGCGCTCCCATTCCCAGCACTCCCATTCCCAACGCTCCCATTCCCAGCACTCCCATTCCCAGCACTCCCATTCCCAACACTCCCATTCCCAGCACTTCCATTCCCAACACTCCCATTCCCGGCACTTCCATCCCAGCACCCCATTCCCAACACTCCCACTCCCAACGCTCCCATTCCCAACACTCCCATTCCCAGCGCTCCCATTCCAGCGCTCCCATTCCCAACACTCCCATTCCAGCACTTCCATTCCAACACTCCCATTCCCGGCACTTCATCCCAGCACCCCATTCCCAACACTCCCACTCCCAACACTCCCATTCCCAACGCTCCATTCCCAGCACCCCATTCCCAACACTCCCATTCCCAGCACCCCATTCCCAACACTCCCGTTCCCGGCGCTCCCGTTCCCGGCGCTCCCATTCCCGGCGCTCCCATTCCCGCGCGCTCCCGTTCCCGGCGCCCCCGTCCTCACGGGTTGCTGCTGCCCAGCAGGAAGAACGCGCTGCCCTCGGGGATCGGCGCCACCTTGGCCTTGGGGGGCTCCTCCAGGGGCTCCCGCCGCGGCCCCCCCCAGGCTGTCGCGCTCCCCCCCGGCCTCCTCGTCGCCTGCGGGGACCCAGGCGTCCGGGCACGGCGCGAGCGCCGCCCCCCGCCCCCCGCGCCGGGCACCCACCTTCCTCGCTGCCCTCGTCCTCGTCCTCCTCCTCCTCCTCCTCGGCCTCCCCCTCAACCTGGGGGGGACACAGAGGCCGGTGTGAGCCCCCCCCCCCGCCCGTGCACACGCGTGTGCCCCCCCCCCCCCCGCACTCACCTTCACACTCACGTCGCGACTCCCCCCATCGGCCTCCGCGTCCCCGGCCTTGTCCCTGCGGGGGCAGAGGGGCTCAGCCCGCGGGCCCAGGCGTCCGGGACCCCCCTCCCTGGGCCCAGGCGTCCGGGACCCCCCTCCCCGGGCCCAGGCGTCCGGGCTGCCCTCCCCACGGGCCCAGGCGTCCGGGACCCCCTCCCTGGGCCCAGGGGTCTGGGCTCCCCTCCCCGCAGGCCCAGGCGTCCGGGCTGCCCTCCCACGGGCCCAGGCGTCCAGGCTGCCCTCCCCATGGGCCCAGGCGTCCGGGCTCTCACTTCTTGCCGTCGCCGCCCGAGTTGATGTGTCGGCGTCCGCCAGGTTGTCGACCGCGATGGCCAGGAAGACGTTGAGGAGGATGTCTGGGGTGGGGTGGGGGGTTTAACTGGTGCTCCGGCCCCCTCTCCCCTTCCCGCGCCCTCCTGGCACCCCCCAGTGTCCCCACGTCCCTCCTGTGTCCCTGCCTGGTGCCAGGCGGCCCCATTCCCGGTGCCCCACAGCCCCCATTCCCAGCGCTGCGCAGCTCCCATTCCCGGTGTTCCCAGCAGAGCCAAGCCGCCCCTTTCCTGGCACTCCAAGTGCCACGCGGCCCCATTCCTGGTGCTCCTGGCACCTCCTTCCCGATGCTCCCAGCACCCCATTCCCAGGTCTCCCATTGCCACACGGCCCCGTTCCCGGTGTTCCTGGTACTCCTGGCACCCCATTCCGGTGCTCCCAGTGCCACATGGCCCCCATTCCCGGTGCTCCTGGCACCCACTTCCCGGTGCTCCCAGTGCCACGTGGCCCCGTTTCCCGCACCCCATTCCCAGCACTCCCGGTGTCCCATTCCCAGTGTTCCTGGCACCCCATTCCAGCGCTCCAGCACCCCATTCCTGGCACTCCGGTGTCCCATTCCCGGCGTTTCCGGCACCCCATTCCCAGCGCTCCTGGTGTCCCATCCAGTGTTCCCGGCACCCCATTCCCAGCACTCCCAGCACCCCGTTTCCAGTGCTCCCGGTGTCCCGTTCCCGGTGTTCCCGGCGCCCCCGGCGTTCCCGGCGCCCCCGGCTCACGCACAGTTGCCGCAGATGAAGAGGATGACGAAGTAGACGCACACCAACATGCCGGGGAAGACGGGGCCGCCGTAGGCCATGATGCCGTTGTACATGACCGCGTTCCAGTCCTCCCCCGTGAGGATCTGCGGGGGGGCCCGGCCGGTGTCACCCCCCGGCGGTGCCGTTGGGTCCCCGACGCCCCCCGCGTCCCCGCGTCACCTGGAACACGGTGAGCAGGGCCTGCGGGAAGGTGTCGAACGTGCTGCGCTTGGTCTGCGTCTCGTCGAAGCTGAAGCGGCCCCCGAAGAGCTGCATGCCCAGCAGGGCGAAGATGATGATGAAGAGGAAGAGCAGCAGCAGCAGCGACGCGATCGACTTCATGGAGTTGAGCAGGGAGGCCACCAGGTTGCTGAGGGAGGCCCAGTGCCTGCGGGGGAGGACGGAGGACGGAGGGAGGAGGAGGATGGAAGGAGAAAAGGGAGAAGGATGAGGAAGAAAGAGGGAGAAGGATGAGAGAAAAAAGAGGGAGAAGGATGAGAAAGAAAAATGAGGAGCACAAAGAGAAGAGAGAGAGAAGGAGGAGGAAGAAGAGGATGAGGAGGATGGAGGAGGAAGAGTAGAATAAGGAACAGGATGACAGAAAGAAGAAGAGGCAGTAAAGGAGAAGAAGGATGAAAAGGAGGGAGACAGACAAGAAGAAGAAAAGGAGAACGAGAAATATAGAGAAAGAATATAGACAAAAAAGGACAAAAAAAGGAAAAGAAGAATGGAGGAGGAAAATGATGATGAGACAAATGGAAAATTGGGATAAGAAGATGTAGGAGAAACAGGAGAAGGAGGATGGAGAAAAGGAGGAAAACGAGAGCAGAAAACGGTGAGGAAGAAGATAAAGAATAAGGAAGAGAACAAGTTAAAGAATGAGAACAATGAAAGATGATAAGGAAAAAGATAATAGAGGAATATGGAATGAGGAAGTGCACGAGGAGGAGAATGGAAAAGCAGAGTGAAAAGGAAAATTGAAAAAGAGGAGAACAAGAACGAAGAATGACGAGGAAGATGAGGATGGAGGAGAAAAACAACAAGGAAGAGGGGGAGAATGAAAAATGAACAAGAGAATGAACATGGAAAAGGAGAATGAGAATGGAAAAGGAGAATGAGGATGGAAAAGGAAAATGAGGATGGAAAAGGAGAATGAGAACGGAAAAGGAGAATGAGGATGGAAAAGGAAAATGCGGATGGAAAAGGACAAGGAAAATGGAAACGGAAAATGAGAAGGGGAAGACCCCCGGTAAGGACGAGGGAAAACGAGAAGGATGATGAGAACGGTGATGAAAAAGCAAGAGGAAGGCGAAGGGCACAGGGCCGAGCGGGCGGGCGCGGGCGCACCTGGTCACCTTGAAGACGCGCAGCAGGCGCACGCAGCGCAGCACCGAGATGCCCAGCGGCTCCATGGCGCCGCGCTCCACCAGCGCCGTCTCCAGCGCGCCGCCGCACACCACGAAGCAGTCGAAGCGGTTGAAGAAGCTGCTGAAGTAGCCGGCGGGCCCCAGCGCGTAGAGCTTGAGCAGCATCTCGGCGCCGAACAGCGACAGCAGCACCTTGTTGGCGTAGGCTGGGGACAGGGGGACGCTGGCACCCGCCGCGGCGTTGTCCCCGTCCCCGGCCGCGGCCGCGGCGGCACCTTGGGTCTGCGTGAGCCAGGGCGGCTGCCCGTGGTGCTCGGACGCGATGGTCAGCGTGTTGAGGAACACGAGCAGCAGCACCGTCCAGTAGAACGACACCGACTTGACGGCCGCGCGGCAGCGCCGCCGCAGCAGCCGGTTCAGCCGCCGCAGCCGCCGCCTGCAGACGGGGCGCACGGAGGGGGGGTCGGGGGGGTCCCTTTTGGGTGCCCCCCGCTCCTCCCCATCTCACGTTCTGCTCACCAGAACTTGGTCTTCGTGATCTTGCCCCTGGTGGGGGGAACAGAGAGGAGTCGCCACCAGGATGGGGGACAAATGGGGCAGAAATGGCCTGGAGGGGGTCAAGGGGGGCCTAGGGGCTCCTGGGGGGTCCCTTGGGGTCTCAGGGGTCGGTGTTGGGGGCTATAGGGCGCTCTGAGACCAGCGGATCCTGGGGGGTCCCTTGGGGGTCCCGGGGTTGGTTTTGGGGGCTATAGGGTGCTCTGGAGCCCAGCAGCTCCTGGGGGGTCCCTTGGGGGGTCCCAGGAGTCAGTGTTGGGGGCTATAGGGTGCTCTGGAGACCAGCGGCTCATGGGGGGTTCCCTTGGGGGTCCCAGGGTCAGTGTTGGGAGCTATAGGGAGATCAGCGGCTCCTGGGGGTCCCTTGGGGTCTCAGGGGTCAGTTTTGGGGGCTATAGGGCGCTCTGGAGCCCTGCGGCTCCTGGGGGCTCCCAGAGGGTCCTGGGGACCCGGGGGGCTACAGGGCGCCCTGTGGAGGGGATGGGGGGGTCCCAGGGGGTCCCGTGGGGGGCGGCGAGGCCAGGCCCCCCCGCGCTCACAGGCAGCGCTCGCAGGCGGTCGGCGGCGCCTCCTCGTCCCCGGCCGTCTCCGTGTTCACCGAGGTGGTTTCGCTCCCGGGGAGGCTGGCTGTGAACGGGGGGGGGTGGTGAGAGGGGCCCCGGCGTCCGGGCGGGGTTGGGGGGGGGCGCGTGGCCTCACCGTGGGTGTCCGTGGAGTGACTCGCGTGACGGAGCCACTTGAGCCGCGGCTTCCGCTTGCCCATGAGCTCCTCGGCCGTCAGCCCTGGGGGGGCACACGGGGCTGGGGGGGGCTGCCCAAGCTGGAATTTGGGGAGGGGGGGACGTGGGGGGGGTCCTCACGGTGCTTCTCGTGCTCCCCGTCCTCCTCGTCGGCCTCCAGGTCCTCGGCCTGGGTGATCCAGTCCATGTAGCCCCGCAGATCCTCCTCCAGCTGCTGCTTCTCCCGCAGCTTCTGGAAGTCGCCGCGCGCCTTGGCCTTCTCCCTCTCCTTGGAAAACTCCCTGCGGAGCAAGGAAAGGGTTGGGGGGGGGTCACACACACGGGGGGGGCACCGTGAGCCGGCCGCCCCCCCACTCACCCGCTCAGCACCCCCAGCACCAGGTTGAGCACGAAGAAGGAGCCGAAGATGACGAGGCTGACGAAGTAAATCCAGGGCAGCTCGTGGCCCATGGCGTCCTGCATCTGCGCGGGGAGGGGGTCAGCGCTGGGGGGGTCCGGACCACCCCCCCGGACACGCTAAGAACGTGCCAGGAACATGCTAAGGACACGCTAAGGACACGCTAAGGACACTCTCGACACACTATGTGCCAGACACACGCTAACCACAAACTAAGGAGACGCTCTTGACACATCAATGATGTGCCAGAGACATGCTAAGGACACACTAACGACATGCTAAGGACACGCTAAAGACACCGGAGACACACTAACGACACGCTAACAGCATGGTAATGACACACCAGAGACATGCTAAGAACATGCTAAGGATACACCAAAGACGCGCTAAGGACAGGCCAAGGACGTGCCAATGACATGCTAATGACACACTGAGGATACACCACAGACATGCTAAGGACATGCTAAGAACATGTGAGAGACATGCTAACGACATGCTAAGGACACACTAAAGACTTGCTAAGAAAGTGCCAGAGACACGGCAACGACGCGCTAAGAACACGCTCATGATATGACCAGGACATGCTAAGGACACACCAAAAACACACTAAGGACACACCAAGGACGTGCCAATGACACGCTAACGACGCGCTAAGAACATACCAGAGACCCCCCCGGCTCACCCAGTAGAGCACGTCGGTCCAGCCCTCCATGGTGATGCACTGGAACACGGTGAGCATGGCGAAGAAGAAGTTGTCGAAGTTGGTGATGCCGCCGTTGGGGCCCTCCCAGCGGCCGCGGCACTCGGTGTTGTTCTGCGCGCAGGCCCGGCCGTGGCCCGAGAACGCGCAGGGCGACGGGTCCTCCTCCGACTCCAGGTCTGCGCGGGGCCGTCAGAGCCTCCCCGGGGCTCGGGGGGCGGTTTGGGAACACGGGGGGCAGGGGGGGTCCCGTTACCGGAGCCCACGAAGAAGCAGGTCTTGTGCATGCGGCCGATGAAGAGCTCGAGGCCGATGATGGCGTAGATGATGATGACGAAGAGCACGAGCAGCGCGATGTGCAGCAGCGGCACCATGGCCTTCATGATGGAGTTGAGCACGATGTGCAGGCCTGCGTGGGCGGCGTGAGCGGCGGCGGGCGGCCGCGTCCCCCCGTGTCCCCCCCATGACCCCCGGTGTCCCCCCGTGTCCCCTCGTGTCCCCCCCGCGTCCCCTCGCCCCCCGTGTCCCCCCCATGTTCCCCCCACGTCCCCCCCGTGTTCCCCCCTGCGTCCCCCCCATGACCCCCCGTGTCCCCCCGCGTCCCCCCGTGTCCCCCCCGCGTCCCCTCGCCCCCCGTGTCCCCCCGCGTCCCCCCATGTTCCCCCCGTGTTCCCCTCTGCGTCCCCCCCATGACCCCCCGTGTCCCCCCGTGTCCCCCCATGTCCCCTCGTGTTCCCCCCGCGACCCCCCATGTCTCCCCGCGTCCCCCCCACGTCCCCCCGTGTCCCCCCCGCGTCCCTCCCACATCCCCCCATGTCCCCTCGTGTCCCCCCCGCATCCCCCCACGTCCCCCCACCATGTCCCCCCGCGTCCCCCCGTCCCCCCCATGTCCCCTCGTGTCCCCCCCACGACCCCCATGTCCCCCCGTGTCCCCCCGCGTTCCCCCCGCATCCCCCCGTGTCCCCGCACCGTGTCCCCGCACCGTGTCCCCCCCGTGTCCCCCCGCGTCCTCCCCGTGTCCCCCCGCCATGTCCCCCCGTGTCCCCCCCGTGTCCCCCCGCATCCCGTGTCCCCCCGTGTCCCCCCCGTGTCCCCCCGTGTCCCCCCACGTACCCCCGCGTCCCCCCCGTGTCCCCCCCGCATCCCCCCTATGACCCCCCGCGTCCCTCCCGTGTCCCCCCGCGTCCCCCCTATGACCCCCCGTGTCCCTCCGCGTCCCCCCCCGTGTCCCCCCGCGTCCCCCCCATGTCCCCCCGTGTCCCCCCACGTGTCCCCACGTCCCCCCCGTGTCCCCCCGCGCTCACTGGGCACGCCGGAGACGAGGCGCAGCGGGCGCAGCACCCGGAACGCGCGCAGCGCCTTCACGTCGAAGCCGCCCGGCTTGCCGCCCGCGTGCGGCGCGGCGCCCGCCCGGTGCGACGCCTGCTCCAGGATCACGCTGAACAGCCTGGGGACGGGCGAGCGCGGCAGTGCCCCCCGCGGGGGTATTTACCCCTGTCATCAGGGTGTTCTGCCCCCCAGGGGGGTATTTCCCGCCAGCACCAGGGGGTCCTGCCCTCCAGCGGGGTATTTCCCGGTGGCACCCGGGTGTTCTGCCCCTGCCAGGGTACTTCCCGCTGGCACCGGGGGGTTCTGCCCCCCGCCAGGGTATTTCGCCCGTCATCAGGGTGTTTTGCCCCCCAGTGGGGTATTTTCCGCCAGCATCAGGGGGTTCTGCCCCCCACCAGGGTATTTCCCACCGGCACCAGAGTGTTCTGCCCCCCAGCGGGGTATTTCTTGCTGGCACCCAGGTGTTCTGCCCCCCAGCGGGGTATTTCCCGCCAGCACCAGGGGGTTCTGCCCCCCGGGCAGGGTATCCCCGCACGGCACTGTGGTGTTTTACCCCCGCCCATGTATTTCCCCCTGTCATCAGGGTGTTTTGCCCCCCAGTGGGGTATTTCCCCCTGCCCTCATGGTGTTCTTCCCCCCGGTGGGATGTTCTGCCCCCCGGCACGGCATATCCCACTGGCACGGGTGTGTTTTGCCCCCCAACAGGGTACTTCCCCCTGCCCCCGTGGTGTTCGGTCCCCCAGCAGGGTATTTCCCCCCCACTCAGAGTGTTTTGCCCCCCGGCAGGGTATTTCCTCCCACCTCCGTGGTGCTTTACCCCTCAGCGGGGTATTTCCCCCTGGCGCTGGGATGTTTGGGCCCCCGACGGGGTATTTCCCCCTGTCCTTGTGGTTCCCCCTGCCCTCATGGTCTTCTGCTCCCTGGCAGGGTATCTCCCCCTGCCCTCGCAGTTCTTTGCCCCCCAGCGGGGTATCTCTCCCTGCCCTCGTGGTGCTTTGGCCCCCAGCGGGATATTTCCCCCTGCCCTCGTCGTGTTCTGCCCCCAGCGGGGTATTTCCCCCGGCCCTCATGGTGTTCTGCCCCCTGGCGGGATGTTCTGCCCCCCGGTGCGGTATTTCTCTCTGCCCTCGTGTTGTTCTGCCCCCCCGCGGGGTGTTTTGCCCCCCGGCGGGGTGTTTTGCCCCCTGGCAGGGTATTTCCCCCTGCCCTCGTGTTGTTCTGCCCCCCGGCAGGGTGTTTTGCCCCCCGGCGGGGTATCCCCCCCTGCCCTCGTGGTGTTTTGCCCCCCGGTGGGGTATCTCCCCCTGCCCTCGTGCTGTTCTGCCCCCCAGCAGGGTGTTTTGCCCCCCGGCGGGGTATCCCCCCCTGCCCTCGTGGTTCTTTGCCCCCTGGTGGGGTATTTCCCCGTGCCCTCGTGTTGTTCTGCCCCCCCGCGGGGTGTTTTGCCCCCCGGCGGGGTATCCCCCCTCACCCCACGATGACGATGACGAAGTCCAGCAGGTTCCAGCCGTTGCGGATGTAGGCGCTGGGGTGCAGGACCAGCCCGTAGGCCACGATCTTGAGGAAGGTCTCCACGGTGAAGATGATGAGGAACACGTACTCCACCTGCTCCTGCACGGCCATCAGTAGGGACCAGGGTGAACACAGGCACTCGCCTTTCGCACGGGGGGGTGAGCCCAGGGCAGGGGCCCAGGCGTCCGGGGCGCCGCCCCGTGTGGGGTCACAGGCCCGTTTGGGAAGGGGGGACCCCGGGGGGGTGGGGGAAGGAGAAGGGGCCCAGGCGTCCGGGCCGGGCTGGGGGAAGGGCGCTAAGCCGGGATTAGCGCCCCCGCGGCGCCGGCTAAGCCGCTTAGCGGGCGGCACGGGCGGGCGCGCGGGGACGCGGGGACACGAGTCCCGGGACCCCCAGAGCCGCCTCCCCTGGGGGACCCCATCCCCACCCCCCCGCAGGGTGCCCTGCTCCAGCCCCCCCCGGCCTCGTTAGCCTTAACGAGCTCAAGCTGCTCCCAATGAGGAGCAGCTGCAGCCGCTCAGTGCTGGAGAGCTCGAACACCTGGACCCACAAAGGGGCAACACAGAGGGGGGACGAGGGGGTCCCCAGGGCCACCTGGGCCCCCCAAGGGGCAGCAAGGGGGGACAGGGGGGACCCCAGGACCACCCAGACCTCCTGAGGGGCGGCACCAGGGGACGGGGGGATCCCCAGGGCCACCCAGACCCCCTGAGGGGCAGCTTCGGGACACAGGAGGTCCCCAGAGCCACCCGGACCCCCCAAGGGGCAGCATGGGGGGACAGAGAGGTCCCCAGCACGCCTGGACCCCCCGAGGGGCAGCTCCAGGACATGGGGGGATCCCCAGGGCCACCTGGGCACCCCAAAGAGCAGCACCAGGACACGGGGGGGTCCCCAGGGATACCCAGGCCCCCCGAGGGGCAGCAAGGGGGAGACAGGGGGTCCCCAGGGCACCCAGGCCCCCCAAAGGGCAGCTCCAGGGCACACTGGGGGGTCCCCAGGGCCACCCGGACGCCCCGAGGGGCAGCACGGGGGGGACAAGGGGGTCCCCAGGGCTGCCCGGACCCCCCGAGGGGCAGCTCTGGGACATGGGGGGATCCCCAGGGCCACCTGGGCACCCCAAGGAGCAGCACCAGGACACGGGGGGGTTCCCAGGGCCACCCGGGCCCCTCAAGGGGCAGCTCCAGGGGACACGGGGGGTGCCCAGAGCCACCCGGACCCCCCGAGGGGCAGCACCAGGACACGGGGGGGTCCCCAAGGCCGCGTGGCCCCCGTCCCCTCACCAGGTTGTGGTTGGCGGCGTTGGAGTCGTCCTCGGGGAAGGGGATGTAGACGCCCAGGGCCACGCAGTTGGCGAAGATGGTGACGAGGATGAGGATGTCGAAGGGCCTGGGGGGACGCCACGATGTCACCGGGGGGGGGGACACCGTCCCCGCGCGTCCCCCGTGCCCCCCCGGCGCTCACTTCCACTCCACGATGCTGATGGCCGCGCGGCGCACGGGGTTGTTGAGGCGGAGGCAGAAGAGGGCGCGGGGGGAGCGCGGGACCCCCCCGCCGGAGCCCTGGCCCTTGTGCTTGGGGTGCGGGGGGCGCCGCTGCCGCTGGCCCGGGGGGGTCCCCCCGCCGGCGCCGTCGCTCGTCGCCCACCCCAGGGGCTGCCCCAAGGCCTCGGCGAAGGGCGGCAGCTCCTTGGGGGGCCCTGGGGGGGGCACAGTCAAAATGGGGGCACTGAGACCCCCCCCCAGTCCTTCCCCACCCCCTCCCGGGCCCCCTGGGGCCTCAATGTGTCCCAGGAATCACCCCCCACCCCCCGGGACCCTCCCGCCCCCTCCGGACC
>NW_028290004.1:0-15675 GCF_059628265.1 Tinamus guttatus
AAGCTAATAAGTAGAACGAATACGTAGGCTTGGATTATTGCCACTGCTAATTCTAGAATGGTAAGTAAGAGTAGGATGGTGAAGGTTACGATGGATATAGCTGGGAAGATTTGTAGTAGGGCAATTGTAGCGGTGGAGGTGAGTTGGATTAGTAAGTGTCCTGCAGTTAAGTTTGCGGTGAGTCGGACCCCTAGGGCAATGGGACGAATGATTTGGCTGATAGTTTCGATTAGGATTAGGGCAGGAATGAGTGGGGTTGGGGTACCTTCCGGCAGAATATGGCCTAATGATGTGGAGGGTTGGTTTCGAAGTCCGGTGAGGATAGTAGCGAGTCAAAGAGGAAAAGCTAGTGCTATATTTATAGATAGTTGGGTTGTGGGAGTAAAGGTATATGGTAGTAGCCCAAGTAGGTTAGTTAGGAGAAGGAGGATTATCAGTGAAGATAGGATGAGGGCTCATTTATGACCAGGCTTGTTTAGGGGGTTTATTAGTTGTTTGGTTATTAATTTAGTCAGTCAGAGTTGTACAGTTGTCAGGCGGTTGGAGAGTCAACGGCTATTGGGGGATGGTAAGAGATGGTAAGAGAATAGTAGGAAAGATTATGGAGATTATGATTAATGGGAATCCCATGAGTTGGGGACTAGCGAATTGGTCAAAGAATGTTAAGTTCATGGTCAGTATCAGGGTAGGGGTTTAAGGGTGGATTTAATTTTGTGAGATGGTGGATTGGGGAAGTACATGGTTGAGGATTTAGGTTGTATGATTAGCAGAAAGATGATTCATAGGAGGTCATGATGAAGAATCAGGGGTTAGGATTTAATTGAGGCATATCATTAAAACCTCTATCTTCTAGCTTAAAAGGCTAGTGCTGTGGCATAGCTTCTTAATGATTAGTTTGAGAGGTGTGATGATCAATTCTCGAAGTATGGGAGTGGGGCTGATTCAATTACGATTGGTATGTAGCTGTGGTTAGCTCCACAGATTTCTGAGCATTGACCATAAAAAATTCCAGGCCGGGTTGCTGTGAATGAAGTTTGATTGAGTCGTCCAGGGATAGCGTCGGTTTTTACTCCGAGAGTGGGGACTGCTCAAGAGTGTAGGACATCTCCAGCGGTAACAATTACTCGGATAGGGGATTCTATGGGAATTACAACTCGGTTGTCTACTTCTAGGAGTCGGAAATGGCCTGTGGGTAGTTCTGAAGTTGGAATTATGTAAGAGTCAAATGAGAGGTCTTTAAAGTCTGTATATTCATATGATCAGTATCATTGATGGCCAATTGCCTTTAGGGTTAGATCTGGTTCATCAATTTCGTCTATTATGTATAGGATTTGGAGGGATGGAAGGGCTAGTAAGATTAGTACAATGGCGGGTAGGATAGTCCAGATAAGTTCAATTTCTTGGGCATCTACAGTATTGGAGGATAATTTTTCTGTGAGTATGAGGGTTAGAATGTATAGGACTAGGCTGCAGATGGCCAGTGCTACTATTAGAGCGTGGTCATGGAATTCGACTAGTTCTTCTATGATTGGGGATGATGCGTCTTGGAATCCAAGTTGGGATGGGTTGGCCACGTGAGATGTACAGGGGTTTAACCTGTGATTTGGTCTTGACAAGGCCATGTAATAGATTTACTAACTTCTCATAAGAAAGAAGCATAAGTGGTTAGTGCGGTTGGCTTGAAACCAACATGAGGAGGTTCGATTCCTTCCTTTCTTGGACTTGAACATATGCTGGTTCTTCAAAGGTGTGGTGAGGGGGTGGGCAGCCGTGGATTCATTCGATGTTTGTAGGGGTCAGTTCAGGTTGTTGGATTTTACGCTTAGAAGAAAATGCCTCTCAGATAATGAACATGAGTATAATGACAGCCGTTATGGAGATTAGGGAGCCAATGGAGGATATGGTGTTTCAAATGGTGTAGGCATCTGGGTAGTCAGAGTATCGTCGTGGTATTCCGGCTAGTCCTAGAAAGTGCTGTGGAAAAAGGTTAGGTTAACTCCTGTGAATATGACTCCAAAGTGGGCTTTTGTTCAGGTTGGGTGTAGGGTGAATCCTGTGAATAGGGGGAATCAGTGTGTGAATCCGGCTAAGATAGCGAATACGGCTCCTATGGATAGGACATAGTGGAAGTGTGCAACTACGTAGTATGTGTCGTGTAGAGCAATGTCAAGTGAGGAGTTGGCTAGTACGATGCCAGTAAGTCCTCCAATGGTAAAGAGGAAAATAAAGCCTAGGGCTCAGAGGATTGGAGGGTCTCATTTGATTGTACCTCCATGAAGGGTAGCTAGTCAGCTAAAGACTTTGATACCAGTGGGGATGGCAATAATTATAGTGGCGGATGTAAAGTAGGCTCGTGTATCAACGTCTATTCCGACGGTAAATATATGGTGAGCTCATACGATGAAGCCTAGGAATCCAATGGATAGTATGGCTCAGACTATTCCTATATATCCGAAGGGTTCTTTTTTTCCAGCGTAATAGGCAACTACATGGGAGATAATTCCGAATCCTGGGAGAATGAGGATATAAACTTCTGGGTGGCCAAAAAATCAGAATAGATGTTGGTATAGAATAGGGTCTCCTCCTCCTGCAGGGTCGAAGAATGAGGTATTGAGATTTCGGTCAGTAAGGAGCATAGTAATGCCAGCAGCTAGTACTGGGAGGGATAATAGTAGGAGGATAGCAGTAATTAGGACGGATCACACAAATAGTGGGGTTTGGTATTGTGATAAGGCTGGGGGTTTTATATTGATAGCGGTAGTAATAAAGTTAATTGCTCCGAGGATAGAAGATACTCCAGCGAGATGTAAGGAGAAGATAGCTAGGTCTACAGAGGGACCTGCGTGGGCTATATTCCCGGCTAGTGGGGGGTAGACGGTTCATCCAGTACCCGCTCCAGCTTCAATAGTGGATGAGGCTAGTAGGAGTAGAAATGATGGTGGTAGGAGTCAGAAGCTTATGTTGTTCATTCGGGGGAAGGCCATATCAGGGCTCCAATTATAAGTGGAACTAATCAGTTCCCAAAGCCGCCAATTATTACTGGTATAACTATGAAGAAAATTATAACGAAGGCATGGGCTGTTACGATGACGTTGTAAATTTGGTCATCACCTAGTAAAGTGCCTGGTTGGCCAAGTTCAGCGCGGATTAGTAGGCTTAGGGCTGTGCCTACTATACCTGCTCATGCACCAAAAATAAGGTACAATGTACCGATATCTTTATGGTTTGTTGAGAATAATCATCGATTGATAAAGGTCACAGGTAAGATGGCTGAGAGATTAGGCGTTAGGCTGTAGTCCTTTTTACAGAGGTTCAAGTCCTCTTCTTATCGGCTTTGTAGTGAAGTTCATGTTGGGTTGCAAACCCATCGATGTGCAATAGAAGTGCACCGAAGCCTGGTAGGCAGAAGCCTGTTGGATGGGGCACTTAGCTGTTAACTAAGGGGTTGTGGGATCAAAGCCCACCTGTCTAGTGAGGCTTTAGCTTAATAAAAGCGTCCGATTTGCATTCGGGAGATACAGGTTAATGTCCTGTTGGCTTTAGCAGAAACTAAGAGGATTTAACTCTTATTTAAAGCTTTGAAGGCCTTTGGTTTATCTATTATCCTAAGTTTCTAGAACAAGGAGAAGATTATGGGGGATAGGGGGATGAGGGTGATGCAGAGAGAAGTAAGAATTGCGGTGGGGGTATGGGAGGCTTTATTAATATATCATAATTTTATGTAATTAGAGGAGTTCGGGGCCAGAGTAATTGTGGAATGATATGTTAGGCGTAAGTAGAAGAATAATCCCAGGAGCGAGAGTATGGAGATGACAATGGCTGTGGGTGTCATTTCTTGAATAGTTAATTCTTGGAGGATTATTCATTTGGGTAAGAAGCCCAATAGTGGGGGGAGTCCCGCTAGGGATAGGAGAGTTAGTATTAGGCTGGTATTCAGTGCTGGAGCTTTGGTCCATGAGGTTATTAGTATGGAGAGATTTGTAGCTTTGGTTATATTTAATGAGAGGAATACAGGCGTTGTTATGATTATATATAAGTAGAAGGTTAAGATGGCAAGGTTGGGGTTATAGATGATGATTGTAGTAGTTCAGCCAAGGTGGGAGATAGAGGAGAAGGCTAGGATTTTTCGGGTTTGGGTTTGATTTAATCCCATTCATCCGCCGATCATTGTGGAGGCAATAGCTATAGTTATGATGATGGTAGGGTTTAGTGAGGGTGCGATAAGGATTAGGATTGTTAGTGGTGGGAGTTTGATTATTGTCGATAGTAGAAGAGCAGTGATTAGTGAGGTTCCTTGTAGTACTTCTGGGAACCAAAAGTGGAAGGGTACTAGACCCAGTTTTATGGCGATAGAGGCTGTCAGTAATAAGGAGGATGTGGGATTGGTTAATTGGGTAATGTCTCATTGACCAGTGTCTCAGGCATTAATTATACTGGAGAATAGTATTAGGGCAGAAGCTGAGGCTTGGACCAAAAAGTATTTGATGGAGGCTTCTACAGCTCGTGGGTGGTGGGATTTGGAGATTAGGGGAATGGTAGCGAGAGTGTTGATTTCTAGTCCAGTTCAAGCTAGGATTCAGTGGCTGCTGGACATAGTAATAGTGGATCCCAGGGTAATGCTGGCCAGTGAAATTAGCTTGGTGTGAGGGTACATTAGTAAAGGAGGGAGTTAAACCATCGTTTTCGGGGTATGGGCCCGATAGCTTAGTTAGCTGACTTTACTAGGAAATAATATAGAGGAAGTATGGGGAGTTTTGATCTCCTTTGTGTAGGTTCGATTCCTGCTTTTCTAATTAGCTAAGGAAATGAGAGGATTGGTAGACCTCTATGTTCACTTTATCATAGTGACCCTTAGGTTCAGGCACATTTCCATGGGTAGGTATTGCATCTTAGGCATGGGGGTAGGCCTGCGAATGAAATTGGTATACTTGTATGTCAGAGGCAAAAGGCTAGGGTAAGGGGTAGGAAATTTTTTCATAGTAGATGTATTAATTGATCATAGCGGAATCGTGGGTAAGAAGCTCGTACTCATAAGAATCCTGAGGTTAAAAGTAGAGTTTTTACGGCTAGGATTATGGGGAAAAGCTGGTAGGGTAGGCTTAGTGAACTAGGATTGATGAATAGGATTGTGGTTATGGCATTTATTAATATAATGTTAGCATATTCTGCTAGGAAGAATAGGGCAAATGGGCCAGCAGAGTATTCAACGTTAAACCCTGAGACTAGTTCTGATTCTCCTTCTGTCAGGTCGAAAGGGGCTCGATTGGTTTCTGCAAGTGTAGAGATATACCATATTATTGTTAAGGGTCAGGTAGCAAAGATAAGGTATAGGGGTTCTTGAGTTGTTGCTAGGGTGTTGAGGGTATAGTTTCCGCTTAGGGTGATGATTGATAATAAGATAATTGCTAGGGTTACTTCATAAGAGATTGTTTGTGCTACAGCTCGTAGGGCACCAATTAGAGCGTATTTTGAGTTAGAAGCTCAGCCTGATCATAGAATAGAGTATACGGCTAAACTTGATATAGAGAGTAGAAATAATAGTCCAAGGTTTATGTCTGAGAGTGGGAATGGAATGGGTAGGGGAATTCAGATGGTGAGAGCTAGGAGCAGAGCTAGAATTGGGGTTATTGTGAATAAAAGAGGGGAAGATGTTGAAGGACGAACGGGTTCTTTGATGAAGAGTTTAACTCCATCTGCGATGGGTTGAAGTAATCCAAATGGGCCAACAATATTAGGCCCCTTTCGGGCTTGTATGTAGCTTAAGATTTTTCGTTCAAGTAATGTAAGAAATGCCACTGCAATGAGAATAGGAATAACATATGATAGGGATATGAGCAAATAATTTACAGTGTACATGGTGTGTGCAGCTAGAGAGAGGATTTGAACCTCTGGATAAAGGGCTTAAGCCTTTTGCATTTGCCAAGCTCTGCCACGCTAGCTATCCTTTATCTAGGATGTTCGGTGGTTTGATTCATTCTTATTAGTTCAGTTGTGTTCACTAATTAGAAGGGGGGCATGTCAGTGAACATAGGCCCCACTGCCCCGGTCCTTTCGTACTAGGGGAAGTAAAAGCATAGATAGAAACCGACCTGGATTGCTCCGGTCTGAACTCAGATCACGTAGGACTGTTAATCGTTGAACAAACGAACCCTTAATAGCGGCTGCACCATTAGGTTGTCCTGATCCAACATCGAGGTCGTAAACCTCCTTGTCGATAGGGGCTCTTGAAGGAGATTGCGCTGTTATCCCTGGGGTAGCTTGGTTCATTGGTCAATTATATTGGGTCTGATTACTATTAGTACTTTGAGGGGTATAATCTAGGTTAAGATTATGTGATCTTATTTTTTGGAGGCTAGTCTATACTCCAAGGTCGCCCCAACCAAAAAATTAGGACCATTGAGTGCAAGAGGGTGGGCCTTGAAGGTTTAGAGAGTGGTGGCATTGGTCTAGAATTTTTAAGTTCCACAGGGTCTTCTCGTCTTATGATGATATTCCTGCTTTTGCACAGGGAGATCAATTTCATTGATTATCTGCAAGAGACAGTTAAGACCTCGTTTAGCCATTCATACAGGTCTCGATTTATGAGACAATTGATTGCGCTACCTTCGCACGGTTAGGATACCGCGGCCGTTAAACCTTAGTCACTGGGCAGGCATCACCTTCAATACTTGTGTAAGCTGAAGGCTATGTTTTTGGTAAACAGTCGGGCCTTGGGCTTGCCGAGTTCCTTTTGCAGATTTAAATCTTTCTGGGGGCGCTCCAGGGTAGGTGTAACAGGTTAGTTAAATATTCGGTCTTGTGGAGTTGTGGTATAAGTCGTACTGTTAATAATAGTTTAGTATGTAAGCTTGCGCCTAGAGAGGGGGGTCCCCTTCAAATTACTCATTTTAGCATGAATTCTCCTATGGTCATAGGTTGGTCTGCTAGTGGTGAGGGATTCACGGTGTTTTTGGTATTTTTGGAGATATGAGCTTTAACGCACTCTTGATTGATGGCTGCTTGAAGGCCTACATGTAAAAGGAGTAGTTTGTATTATCCTCTGGTTTAGGTTGTGTCCTGATTTAAAGGAGCTGTACCTCCTTTAAATTACTCCTAAATATCTCATTGTAGTAATTTAGTATATCTGGAGGGGAAAATTTAGGGAGGAACTTACATTCGTTTCGCAGGCAACCAGCTATCACCTAGCTCGATTGGCTTTTCACCTCTACTAACAAGTCATCCCACTCTTTTGCCACAGAGACGGGTTTGCTCATGATAGCTGCTTGTAGGTAGCTCGCATAGGTTTCGGGATGGCAAGCTAAAGTTCATTATGCTTGATTATTCTTGCTAAATCATGATGCAAAAGGTACAAGAGTTGGTCTTTGCTGTTTTATGCTTGGTTTTTCACTGCTATTTCAACTTTCCCTCACGGTACAAATTTTCTATTGCGTCAAGTAACTTTTCTATCGCCTATACTAGGTGTAGAAAAATGTTTTAATTGTTTTGTAGAGAAATTTAGTGTTGTGATTAATTGGTTTGAGCTAGAGTTGGCATCAGGTCGGTCCTAGTTAGAAGACATCTTTCAGGTGTAAGCTGAATGCTTTGCAATTATAGCTACGTCCTGATATGCTAAGTACACCTTCCGGTACACTTACCTTGTTACGACTTACCTCATCTTCAGCTTTGGTTTAGATCATTATTTATGTGGATAATTGCTTGTGAGGAGGGTGACGGGCGGTATGTACGTGCCCTAGAGCCAGTTTAAGGGTGAACTTTCTGGTTTCATCTTACTGCTAAATCCGCCTTCTAAGGGGTTTTCATTACCTTGTTCGTTGAAGAATTATTCTATATTAGAAAATGTAGCCCATTTCTTCCATCTCATTCGCTATACCTTGACCTGTCTTGTTAGCGGAGGGCTGTTGTGCTCGCTATTGAACTCTCATTTAGGCGGGCTGGTGACGGCGGTATGTAGGCTGTTTGGGCAAGGGATGGTCGGGTGTATCGTGGAGTATCGATTATAGAACAGGCTCCTCTAGGTGGGTTTAGGGCACCGCCAAGTCCTTAGAGTTTTAAGCGTTTGTGCTCGTAGTTCTCGGGCGGATGTTTTGGTAGGGGTAAACATCTAGATTTAGGGCTAAGCATAGTGGGGTATCTAATCCCAGTTTGTTTCTTAGCTTTCGTGGAGTATAATTGGCCCTATAAGTACTGGGACCATTTTTACGTAGGGTTTTGGTACCTCTTAGGCTTGTGACAGCTTAGGTGTACTTTGGTCCGAGCTGATTAGATAACATGTTTCCACGCTTTACGCCGTGTACCATTAATTTGGGCCTCTTGTATGACCGCGGTGGCTGGCACAAGATTTACCGGCCCTAAGTCATTATAACTAAGTCAAGTTTTCACTTATGGCTTAATGTCAATTACTGCTGGAAGCCCGTGGGGGTGTGGCTGAGCAAGGTGTCTTGGGCTACTACGAGGAGAATATGGTGTGCCTGATACCTGCTCCTCTTACTTCTAGTAGAGTAGAAGTTTATGAGGGCATTTACACTGGAGTGCGGATACTTGCATGTATATGTCTAATGATAATTAATGGTAAGGTTAGGACTAAGTCTTTTGTCCTTGGGTTGGGTAAACCATCTTGGCATCTTCAGTGTCATGCTTTGCGTTAAGCTACAAGGACGTATTGGTTTCGCTGCCTATGTTTTTATTTGGGCAGGCTGATTCGTTTATGTTTTTTGGTTTAAATTGTGCAGGGAGTTTTGGGATGGGGAGGAGAATAGTGGTTGTCATGGTTATGGTGTGAAAATAGGGGGAAGTTGGCTGGAGAGGGTTGGTGAAAATGGGTTGAAAAAATTTTTTGAAAAAAAAAATTTTTTTAAAATTTTTTGAAAAAAAAATTTTTTTTAGTAGTAACTTTAGGAGTGACAAAAATATAAAAAAATGAAAAAAATTGTAAAAAAATCAAAAAAAATGTTGTAAATTGAAGCTATAGTTTTTCTCTAATTTTGAAAAAAATTAGAGAAAAATAGAGCATTGGAAATTGGGTTTTATATGTCCGACAAGCATTCACTATTATACCCCAATTAGTTGGGGGTGGATCAAGATCAACCAAATGCGGATGGCAAGTGCATCAGTGTCCGAATGATTCCACATATACGCCGACCGTCTCATTAATCGGTCCCGGAACAGAGACGCATTACGAAGACCATTGATGTCCAGACCTAAATTGTTGGCTTTCTGACTATGCATAGTATGGGGGCACGTTGAAGTAGCAGAGAAAAAAAAAGGGAGCTAGATGGACGGAAGAGTTAAAAATGTCGAGATTATGGGAGAATATGGTGCATCTCACATACCAGAAGCCTTTAAAAAGCATTCTGTGGGGATTAAGCCATTAGGGACCCTGAAGTAGGAACCAGAGGTGCGTGAACCATTGTATATTAAATGTAGGTTCCTGAAACTAGAGCATACGGGATCTAACCATGCAAGCGGTTGCTGATTTCTCGTGAGGGGAGGAGACTAGAAATCCATCTGATACTGGACGTTTGACTGCTTGACTGTTATGAGCATATATAGAAATTTAGTGATTGGTGGAAGATCATGAACTGAATAAGGGATTTAAGGCTATATTGGATTAATCACTATAAATGGGTTAAGTAAATTAATGTCCTATAAAACATAGTATGAGGGGATGATTAATGTCCTATATAAATGTATGCACGATAATACATAGAAATACTAAGTAGTACCTCTATGGGGGTGGTAGGGGGGGTAGATCTATAGGTGTTCTTGTAGTTGAGTACAACGGCAGTTTTTCAGACTGCAGCCCTTGGATTGTAGCCAAGCAAGAATTATGACGTACTTTGTATCTTTCTTAGGGGTTTGCTTTATTTTAGGTGCTTTGGCAGTGGCATCAAACCCATCGCCGCAGTATGGGGCGATGGGTCTGGTGGTGGCATCTGTGGTAGGGTGTGGGTGGTTGCTGAGTTTGGGGGTATCTTTTATCTCATTGGCCTTATTTTTGGTATATTTGGGGGGCATGCTGGTGGTGTTTGTGTACTGTGTGTCTTTGGCTGCGGATCCTTATGTTGAGGCTTGGGGAGATTGACGAGTTTTAGGGTATGGGGTGGGGTTTGTAGTGGTAATTCTAATGGGTGGGGTGGTGTGAGATTTTGTGGGGTTAGAGGAGTGATGGGTAGGAACGGTGGATTGTGGGGGGAGTGCTGTGGTCCGAGTGGATTTTAGTGGAGTAGCTATGTTTTATTCTTGGGGAGCGGGGATGTTTGTAGTGGCGGGGTGAGGTTTGTTTTTGACACTGTTTGTGGTGTTGGAGTTGGTGCGGGGTCTGTCATGTGGGGCAGTTCGGGCAGTTTAGGTGTGGGGGAGTCAGAAGGTAGTTTAGTGGAGAATACCAGCTTTGGGAGCTGGAGGTAGAGGTTTAAGTCCTCTCTTTCTGAGATGTTGAGGTTGGTGAATTGTGGTGGAGAAAATAGGGGGAAGTTGGCTGGAGAGGGTTGGTGAAAATGGGTTGAAAAAATTTTTTGAAAAAAAAAATTTTTTTAAAATTTTTTGAAAAAAAAAATTTTTTTAGTAGTAACTTTAGGAGTGACAAAAATATAAAAAAATGAAAAAAATTGTAAAAAAATCAAAAAAAATGTTGTAAATTGAAGCTATAGTTTTTCTCTAATTTTGAAAAAAATTAGAGAAAAATAGAGCATTGGAAATTGGGTTTTATATGTCCGACAAGCATTCACTATTATACCCCAATTAGTTGGGGGTGGATCAAGATCAACCAAATGCGGATGGCAAGTGCATCAGTGTCCGAATGATTCCACATATACGCCGACCGTCTCATTAATCGGTCCCGGAACAGAGACGCATTACGAAGACCATTGATGTCCAGACCTAAATTGTTGGCTTTCTGACTATGCATAGTATGGGGGCACGTTGAAGTAGCAGAGAAAAAAAAAAGAGAGCTAGATGGACGGAAGAGTTAAAAATGTCGAGATTATGGGAGAATATGGTGCATCTCACATACCAGAAGCCTTTTAAAAAGCATTCTGTGGGGATTAAGCCATTAGGGACCCTGAAGTAGGAACCAGAGGTGCGTGAACCATTGTATATTAAATGTAGGTTCCTGAAACTAGAGCATACGGGATCTAACCATGCAAGCGGTTGCTGATTTCTCGTGAGGGGAGGAGACTAGAAATCCATCTGATACTGGACGTTTGACTGCTTGACTGTTATGAGCATATATAGAAATTTAGTGATTGGTGGAAGATCATGAACTGAATAAGGGATTTAAGGCTATATTGGATTAATCATCATATATGGGTTAGATAAATTAATGCCCTATAAAACATAGTATGAGGAAGTGATTAATGTCCTATATAAATGTATGCACGATAATACATAGAAATACTAAGTAGTACCTCTATGGGGGGGTAGGGGGGGGTAGATCTATAGGTGTTCTTGTAGTTGAGTACAACGGCAGTTTTTCAGACTGCAGCCCTTGGATTGTAGCCAAGCAAGAATTATGATGTACTTTGTATCTTTCTTAGGGGTTTGCTTTATTTTAGGTGCTTTGGCAGTGGCATCAAACCCATCGCCGCAGTATGGGGCGATGGGTCTGGTGGTGGCATCTGTGGTAGGGTGTGGGTGGTTGCTGAGTTTGGGGGTATCTTTTATCTCATTGGCCTTATTTTTGGTATATTTGGGGGGCATGCTGGTGGTGTTTGTGTACTGTGTGTCTTTGGCTGCGGATCCTTATGTTGAGGCTTGGGGAGATTGACGAGTTTTAGGGTATGGGGTGGGGTTTGTAGTGGTAATTCTAATGGGTGGGGTGGTGTGAGATTTTGTGGGGTTAGAGGAGTGATGGGTAGGAACGGTGGATTGTGGGGGGAGTGCTGTGGTCCGAGTGGATTTTAGTGGAGTAGCTATGTTTTATTCTTGGGGAGCGGGGATGTTTGTAGTGGCGGGGTGAGGTTTGTTTTTGACACTGTTTGTGGTGTTGGAGTTGGTGCGGGGTCTGTCATGTGGGGCAGTTCGGGCAGTTTAGGTGTGGGGGAGTCAGAAGGTAGTTTAGTGGAGAATACCAGCTTTGGGAGCTGGAGGTAGAGGTTTAAGTCCTCTCTTTCTGAGATGTTGAGGTTGGTGAGTTTTCTAGTGTTTATTATCCCTCTGTTTTCTTCCTTTACTTTTTCCTTACCTTTCCCTTTAAATTTTTCCCCCCCCCCCCCCCTTCCCCCCCCCATTCTGTAATTAGGCGGGGGGAAAGATACTCTAAGAAGAACAATTCTTCAATTTTTGGTTTACAAGACCAATGTTTTAATAAACTATTAGAGTATTAATAGAGGATTTTGTTTTCTAGGGTTGCAATGGTGGGGAATAGGAAGAGTAGTGTGAGGAAGTAGGTGAAAGAAGCTACTTGTCCGATAATGATGAATGGATGTTCTACAGGTTGGCTCCCGATTCATGTTAGGATGAGTAGATTGGTAAATAGAAGTCAGAATAGTGTTTGAGATAGGGGCCGAAAAGTTATGGAGCGTAGTTTGGATTTGTGGAGGAGTGGAATGAGGAGGAGGATTAAAATGGAGGCGGTTAGGGCCAGTACACCTCCTAGTTTATTGGGGATTGATCGTAAAATTGCGTATGCAAATAGGAAGTATCATTCTGGTTTAATATGTGGAGGTGTGGTTAGTGGATTGGCTGGGGTAAAGTTTTCTGGGTCTCCTAGAAGGTTTGGGAAGAAGAAGGTGAGGGTTAAGAGTGGGATAAATAGTAAGATGAATCCTAGAATGTCTTTTGTGGTAAAATAGGGGTGAAATGGAATTTTGTCGCAATGGGAGATGATTCCTAGGGGATTATTAGAGCCGGATTCGTGGAGGAAAGTTAGGTGAATGATTGAGAGGCTTGCGATGAGGAAAGGTAAGAGGAAGTGAAGGGCGAAGAATCGCGTTAGGGTGGGGTTGTCTACGGAAAATCCTCCTCAGGCTCATTCAACAAGGGTTTGGCCGATGTAGGGAATGGCTGAAAGAAGATTAGTGATAACGGTAGCTCCTCAGAAGGATATTTGTCCTCATGGCAGAACATAGCCTACAAAAGCTGTGGCTATAAGTGTAAAGAGTAGGATAACTCCAGTATTTCATGTCTCTTTGTAGAGGTATGAGCCATAGTATAGTCCTCGTCCAATATGTAAGTAGATGCAGATAAAGAAGAAGGAGGCTCCGTTTGCGTGAAGATTACGGATAAGTCAGCCATATTGGATGTCTCGGCAGATATGGGCTACAGAGTGAAAGGCTAGGGAGGTGTCGGCTGTATAGTGAGTGGCTAGTAGTAATCCAGTTAGGATTTGTGTAATGAGACAGATTCCTAGTAAGGATCCGAAGTTCCATCAGGTTGAAATGTTTGAGGGGGATGGTAGGTCAATTAGGGAGTTGTTGATGATTTTAAGTAGGGGGTGTGATTTTCGGATGTTTGGGGCCATTAGTTAAGTAGAAGTAAGATAAAGATTGACAAGGCAAAGGAGCTTAGGTAGGTTTTAATTAATCCTGAGTGTAATGGGGTGCAGGATTTTGTGGCTAAGAGTTGGATATCGGCAAGTCCTTCTGGTCCGATTTTTTTGCATCATGATAAGTCAATTAGGTGGGATGCAATTTTTTGTCCAGAGTTGAGGAGTTTAGTGGAGGTTGTTCGGTGGCTAAGTGGGTTGAAGTAACCTAATGTTAGAGAGAAGTTCATTAGGGTATTTTGGTTAGGGAGAGTAAGGTTGTGGGTTAGGTTTGTTAGTTCTAGGGCTAAGAGGATACCTAGGATTGTGACTAGGAGAGCGGCAATTTTGATGATGGTGGGTATTGTTATTGGAAGTGTTTTTGTGGGAAGTATGTTGGATGAGATTAGAATACCTGCAGTAATGCTTCCTAAAGCGAGGCGGGTCATGGGGTTTAGGATATTAGGTATGTTTTCGTTAATGGGGGCTGTAGGGGTGATTCGACAATATCCGGTTTGAACTATAAGAGTTATTCGTAGACTGTATGTAGCTGTAAATGATGTAGCGAGTAATGTAAGTAGTAGGGCTCAAGAGTTTAGGTAGGAATTGTTGAGGCTCTCGATGATAAGGTCTTTGGAGTAGAACCCGGCTAAGAAGGGGGTGCCGATCAGGGCAAGGTTGCCGATGGTGAGGCAGGAAGAGGTTATGGGGAGAAGTTTTTGTAATCCACCTATTTTTCGGATGTCTTGTTCTCCGGCAAGGTTGTGGATAATTGAGCCTGAGCATAGGAATAGTATGGCTTTGAAGAAGGCGTGAGTGGAGATGTGTAGGAATGCTAGTTGAGGGAGGTTAAGACCGATGGTTACTATTATTAGTCCGAGTTGGCTAGATGTAGAGAAAGCAATGATTTTTTTAATATCATTTTGTGTTAATGCGCAGATAGCTGCAAATATAGTGGAGATAGCACCTAAACATAAGCACAGGGTTAGGGCTGTTAGGGAGTTGGAGAACATGGGGTGGGTGCGAATAAGTAGGAAGATGCCGGCTACAACTATAGTGCTTGAGTGTAATAGGGCAGATACTGGTGTGGGCCTTCTATGGCAGCAGGGAGTCATGGGTGAAGACCAAATTGTGCGGATTTGCCGGTTAGCAGCAATAATTAATCCTAGGAGTGGGAGGATGGGGATTTGATTGTTGTGTTGGGGTTGGATGTCTCATGAGTTAATAGAGGAGGCTAGTCAGCTATGCATATAATAAGTCCAATATCTCCAATTCGGTTGTAGATGATTGCTTGGAGGGCGGCAGTATTAGCGTCAGTTCGTCCGTGTCATCAACCAATTAGGAGAAAGGATATAATGCCTACTCCTTCTCAGCCGATAAAAAGTATGATATGTTGTTGGCGACTGTTAGGACGAGTATAGCAATTAGGAATATGAGGAGGTATAAGAAGAATTTAGTGATAGAGGGGTCTGAAGCTATGTATCAGGTTGCGAATTGTATAATTGATCAGGTTACAAATAAGGCGATAGGAAAAATACTGTGGAATATTGGTCGAGTTTAAAGCTTATGAGGATCTTGAAGTTGGTGGTGAGATTTCAGTGTCAGTAGGAGGTAATTGTATTGGTTCCGGAGAGCATATAGGTGATTATGGAATGAGACTGATGAGGGAAAGCAGATTTTACATAGGAAGTAATAGTTGAAGGGGTATTTTTGTGATTGGAGAAGATGAGGGTGGAAATGATTGGCATAGAGAGGATTGTTAGTGTTAGTAGGGTTATGGTATTAAGGAGTAATAAGGTTTTTATTACTTTTACTTGGAGTTGCACCAAGATTAGTGGCTCCTAAGACCAGTGGATTACTATTATCCTTTAAAAGTAAGGGGGCTGAGAGTTTAGTCTCAGATGCAGGAGTTAGCAGTTCTTGCTGGTTAAACCGCCCCTTGGCGAATAAGGAGGTTTGAACTTCTATTTTTAGAATCACAGTCTAATGTTTGGGTTGAAACTATATTCGCATTATATATAATTTGAAATGAGTTCTGGTTTAGTGATTAAGAGAAGTATGGGTAAGGTGTGAAGGGTTATTAGTAGGTGTTCTCGTGTGGTTGTGCAGTGAATTGAGGTGATGTGAGAGGGAGGTGCTCCTCGTTGAGTAGCGAGGAATATGGTCAGGCTGTAGGAGGCGGTGAGTAGGGTTGCAAGGCCAGTTAGAATGAT
>NW_028290005.1:0-39223 GCF_059628265.1 Tinamus guttatus
ATTAGGAGCGCTGTATCTTTTCAGCTGCTTTTTATGGATAAATAAGATCTACTGTAGACACAGATAGTGCACCTGTCTGTCAATGAACTTTACAGAACTTCAGAAAAGTTCTTTAAAGGAACAAAATACTATATATCAGGCTATAAAGGCTGTTATCACATTGAAAATACATCAAACAAATTGTGCAGTGTAATGGGAAGGCCTTTAACATCGAGACCCCAGTTTTACAGATTGCGCACTGCAGAAATTTCTGGGCCAGTACACAAAGCAGCACAGACTTATCAGCATTTTATTATGCTTGGACTCATCAGCATTGCTGGAAAGGACTGCAGTATGCACAAAGATATAATAAGCCCTAGGAAGTGTCAACAAGTTAAGCCAGCATATATTTCACTGACAGAACTGGAGCTTAGACAATGCTACATTTTCTTACAGAATCTGTCTTTCAGCTTTTTTCCATGTATCTCTGAACCTTAGAGTGAGCTGTGCCTCATGACTGAAAGGCTGTTTCATTGGTAAACGACTAAAATGCTTATGTAGATGGAGAATATGTATATATTTTTGCCTATTCTGCAGTTTCTCAAATACAGTACTATTTAACATAGCAAGATTAAATCTTTCAATATATAGATGACAGTTGTTATGAGTATAAACTATACAATACAGAAAAACTGCTCTTTAAGTTAATTAAGTATCCTAAATGCAGTCAGTTTATAATCTTTGTTGTTCTTCAATTGCGTGTTTGATTGTAGGCAGTTTTGTGAGCAATACCAGAAAAGAAATGAATAGTAATCCCTTCCTTTTCAATTACTTGTGTGAGGGAGATAGAAATGAAATGAACAGTATTTTAATATAAGGCAAGCTATGAACCCGATGGAAAGCCCAGTTAAGTCCAAGCGAATATTTTCACTGACTCTGGGCTTATGATGTAGCCCTATGAAATAAGAAAACCTACCCCAGAGACATGTTACTCATCCTTCACAGACAGTGTATAGCTATCAGTTAGCTCCTGCTTTAATTTTACTAGGTTCTAAAAGAAAAATCACCTACTCTTGAGTTGAGGAAATACTTCTGTACTTACTTTTGTCACACTGAGCTCCATATCTGCCAGGATCTGAGCAGAACTGACACTGTGAGCCTTGAAATGCGTCAGCACAAATACAAGTTCCATTTCCATTCATGCCATCCACACACTGGAATACAGAAGAGAGATGTCTTTCATGTGTAGGATGAAATAAAATCTTTGTCTTTCCCCTCTGAGGAGAGACTGTAGACCTGTCGGTATTATGACTGTGACATAGACTATAGAGAATAATTTCCACTTTAATGAAAACATTTTTTCATAGCAAAAGCTTTCCTTGTGCTTGTAGTGCACTCTATTGCTGTGCATTCTACCTTTGTTAGCTATTTTAAAATGAGAATAGTGAACTGGGTTATTATATTTACTTTGCATGCTATAGGATATCAGAGTGAGTCCTTTAATGCCAGCCTTGTCTATGTACTGTGTTTTGGAGTCACAAGAATCTACAGTTTAGATGTCTGAGAGGAGACTGATTCATTTGCCCTCTTCTATAAAATTGATCTGATTTTCATGGTCATCTTTGGACATGGAGTGTTTAGCTCCTGTAGAACTTAAATACTTCTGCATTAGAGGAGTATCAGCGGATTTTGGGGAAACAGTCCTTTTTTTTCCCCACAGGAGAACACAGGATACTGTTGGATACTTTGCTTACCTGTCCATTTCCTGAGCAGGGTTTGGAGAAACCTCCTGGACATGGACTGCAGTCAGGGCCAAAGAAGCCTTTGCAACATTTTGGTTCCTATGAATAAAACAAATATTGATGCCTGTCATCTGAAATAACTCTTATTCCTTATGGCGGCAGACCGAATCAGAGTTATTCAATATATTCAGAGACCAGGTGGTTCACAAAGGAAGACGCAGGGCTCTGTACCAGCCCATTATACTGGTTATTGTCTTGGGCATGGGAACAGCAGCAACTTTTTAAGAATGCCAAAAAGTAAGGGTTCTTCAACATAAACAGGGAGACATCACATTAAGGAAATTGCATTTCTGGACTGTCTGGTTGTGGCATCTCTGAGAATGGGTCTGGACTACACGTCTGTGCCAGATTTTGCTATTTTGGGATAACTCTGCCTTTAGTGGTTGCCATACAATGCATGAGAAGCATCCTCTTTTCCAGAGCTTTGGTGTGGAGACAGCATACAAAAGACAACTCTCCATCAAGCTTTGGCCTCTGGCAAAAACCTGTAAGAGTAACTGCCACCTGAAAAGCATGTGTTAAATAAGAACTGTCTCTGCAACAGTCTTGTTAAAAGAAGAAAGAGGGTGAGGGAGAGGTATGCATGCATTGTGGAGAGGAATTATTTCAGGCACTAGGTGTCTGCTACTTTCAAGTAAGAATTACTTGATTCCTCTCAACTCTCTGTAGAACAGTATAGAAACTACCCGGAGATCTCCAGGCGCATCTCAAGTCTAAGCATAATGTTCACAACGCAAAAGACAATACTCTGGAAAAATTTTATGTAAAGAACTGTAACTCTGTACCTTTATTTTTATACTGCAGAATCTAGCACAGCCAGTTTTTGGAAAAGTTGCGCCTTCAATAATGCATTTCCGTCTTATGGAAGGCTAGAACATGCATAAAATGTATGCATTAGTATTTCTAAATAATGTAGAACACTATGGTACAGTATTATAATTATAATATCTATACAAATATAATATATAAAAACAAGAAATATAATTATAACAATTATGATAATATAATTTAACTGAAGAACAGAAAGTACTTTGCCATAGTATTACATATTTTAAAATTTATTAAATTATACCTTTTTGCCTAATATGAATTTACTTGCTTTTTACATGTGGCTAGGCCATTGTTAGAATTACTGAAAATGCCATATAGAACTAACTAGCAGTGAATTAATTTAATATGGAAAATAAAATTCCTACATTAGCCGGCCTTGAATTTCATATGTGGAGAAATGTGCAACCAGAACTGATCCCTTAGATACAAAGCAAATGGGAGGTTTTTGGTCCAGCCTGAAGCTACTTCTTCACGGCTTTGCTTCTGGGAGGAGGTTTGATCAAATAAATTTTGAACAGGTTTGGATCCAATTTAAACTTCTCCCTTCTCTATTTTTCATATACTAACTCTTAAAAACATAACTATAGCAGTTCTCATTTCTCGCCTGTCTTGTCTCCTGCCAAAACCTGTTCCAAGTAGATTTTTGTTACCTGACAAAAGAGTCTGAGCTGCTATGAGATCTGTAAGGAATTTTGCTACAGCAGACAAAATAATGCTGAAATGACCAGATATTTCAGCCATTGCCGAAAAGAGATTTAACTGTTGTCTATATTTGTATTTATTCAGTTTTCTATATTCATATTCAGCTCTTTTGCTTACTGTACTGGGAAAGCAGTAATCAACACTGTCAGGGAATCTGTCAGAGACTGTCACTTACTATGGGCTTTGAATCCGGTGGACAGGGTGGCAACGTGCCCCCAAAACAACTTGCACAGGTACCCTAGATGGAGACAAGAAGGACTGTCATTTCAAAAGTTGTATACTAACTACTGAGAAGCAAAATTATTGGTAATATCCACTGCAAATTCTGAGCATTATCTGATTTATGACTTTTAATTGTTATAATATGGATTGTGGAAGCTGATCTCGGATCATCATCAGCAGGCAGGGTTGTACGTCCAGGCTCCAGCTTCTCTCAGGTCACTGTTTGTTTCCACATTCACCTTTCTGTTTTTATTCGTCATTCCTCCACTCCCTCCTTTTAATGAACAGCAACTCCCAAAGCAGAAGACAAACATAGAAATAACAGAATAGGGTAGGCCAATATGGTATGTTAATTTATGTTGTCTGAGAGTCTGGTGCAGTCTGTATGCTTAAGGTTCTTTGAGAACCTGTTGCTTCCTATGCAACAGATTAAGCTATAGGTAGTGTAAACAGAAAGCTGTCTATGGGTGGTAAAGCAAAAAAAAATTGTGCTTCCATGTTGCAGGTCCAGTACTTCATTATGATATTGTATATAGCAATTTTTATGTCCTCCCCTTTTGATTGCCCTCCAACAATAGCTAATTTATCACCATGTGGTGGTGACAGACTGGCAATTACAGCCCTGAGGAGATACAAGCCCCAGTGACAGTCAAAAAGGTGAGTCTTCCAACAAGCTCACCTATACAATACAATAACTTCAGACAGATTGTGCCTTTCAGTGTGTGGCTATGGAGTTTGCCAAAGCTGTGTTGCTTTTAATGACCTAACCAAATTAGAATAAATATTAGAGCAGACATCCAGTATATTATTTCCGTGTTTTTCATAATCATTGGGCAAATGCGTAAGAACCTGAATTAGAGGTTTTTCCCTGCATATTTATTGCTGGAGCTGATGGGGAAAGAATCAAATACTACAGTGATACATGATTTGGATTCAGTCATCCTTTGTGTTGCAAAGCACTTAAAGGAATAAAGAAGCATTACAAAAGCATTTGGGCATTGAATAGTGGAGGTGCCAGTATCAATCTATGTTTTAAGGGTTTGTGGGTCAGACACATTCTGACAAATATGTTTAGGCATTATAAAAGCCCTTTAAGTTGTGTAATCATGGCCAAGGTTGGTTACTTTTCTCTGGGTTTCTGGAAATCCTTATAAGAATTTATTTAGTATTTTAGAGCTTAAAATCAGGCCAAGATCTTTAGAATGCATTTCTCTCTATTGGCATTGCTCTCCCCACCCTCCAGTGTCATGTAGTGTCACCTTTTTGCTCCCTTTCTCCATGTGGGACTGCCTTAGCTATTAACATGTACCTGCTACCTCCTCTTCCTGAAGATGGGAGTCCCATTTCTCCCCTTCTGCCACACTGCAGGCCAGTTTTCCTGTTCCCACTCTGCACTTCTGTGCAGTACCTAGTTTCTGAGCTCTGTCCATTTTCAGTAGTAAGTATGATACAATATTTGCAGAGAAATATCTAAAGTAAATGTCTGAAGTGTAGACATATATACCCTTTTGTCAGCTGTGCTGTGGAAGAGATGACCTCTGGGAGGATGTAAAGCAGACTGCTGGGGGAGACTACCAGTTCAGTTGTCAGAGTCAGTTGTCCCTTCAGTTGTCTCAGAAGTCATCAAAAGTGGCTAAAGCCCCCACATCAAGCAGACACTGTGGACAGTCCTGCATGCCTGCATGCTCAGAAATGCTGGTTAGTTACATTTCTGTACTGTTTCAATCCCTATGAGATTTTTGAATATTTTGAGTCCTTTTTTTTTTTTTTTAAATCAGCATTCAGGAACACTGATATCTATGTGTTAGCATAATAGTTTTGTCATTAGGGGGAGGTACAGTGTTTGTATCTGTGCAGACCTGTCAGTTTCTACAAGATTGGTCACTTCTTACTGAGACTTGCTTGTAAATATTATCTTTGACATTGTTCTCTTGTTATGAGGGTGATGACAAACTGTATTTTAAACACATTCTGGAAGGTTTCAAATCAAAAAGCATCAAACTTTAGTTCCACCAATTTTTTTTTTTTTTGTAAAGGGTGCTGTTTAGTTTGTCTTGAAAACACTTTCCCCAGTGTATCTTAAATATTGTTCACTGCCAGAAGTAGATTTTAGATAGCTTTCTGGCTAGGAATGAGAATTGTTGGAGTGTTTTAGGTATTGACAATTTTTGTATCAGGGATTTCTACTTGGATTTCCGCCTGGTTTACAGGCACATTTGGCTCTTTGTAGTTGATGCTAGAGTTAATAGTTCTTTACTGCCAGCTCCTGTGTGTTCTTCATTTAATTTTGGTGCTGTCCAGCTCAGCTGCGGATCTGTTTCAAGGCTGTGGTTCTGGACTGTTGTAAGTTATAACGGTAGTTGTTTTGCGTTATTGTGCTAGAATTGTCACCGGCCCAGATATGATCATGAATCCAACAGAGTAATAGCTCATTGGAGCAACACTGCAAGCTAAATGCTCTGTATGACATTCTCCTTGCCAGAAATAGTACCTGAATGTTACCAAGTGTAAAGCTGTTGATTTATATTACCACTGACTTTTAGTAATTCTCTTACCGCTGCAACTTGAGTTCTTGTCTCATCGCACCGATGCGGTAGAATTGGAACAATTGTGGGTGGGATAAGAACTCCTGCAAGAGTATAAATGCGACCATTTTTTGCAACAATATCTGTTTCTTCCATTTCTTCTCCATTCACCAAGACTTGTCCCTGTGAAAAAAAAGCTATCATATTTTTGCAACCTCTAAACATTTCAATTCAAAAAATTTTAGTCATATTTCTCATTTTTAATCAGCTACCCATATTTTATTGTGTTTATTTTATGCAAGATGCATGCATATGTTGCACCTCTTTCTTGATATTCGTCTGTAACACAAGTATCCACCATTTTCTAATCTGCACTGTGGAACTGATTATTACTGATCTGATCAAAATGTCCTGAAGTGATCAGTTGTCTTCCTACTGGTTTCAGTGGTCATAGGCTTAGGTTCTTTGGTGGTCCCACTCTATTTGACAGATGTGAGAGAAAAACTGAGAGAGAATCTGTGAGCTATCAAGTTCACATTAAAAAAAAAAAGTATTCTCTTCTGAATTACTCATGCAATAACTCTGCCTTTACAAATAATTTTCATGGATGCTTTTTTTTTCCTCTGGAACATTCATATTTGTCTAAGGTATAAACAGAACATAGGGAAGTTCAATGCATCATATAAGTCTGGTTTAGCAAAAGTACTGCAAAAATCTAGGAAAAAACCCTTCATACAAAAAAAGGAGTTTTTCTACAGGCTAATTGGCTAATTTATAGCTTGCTTATTAAAAGGGTGCAACTTGAATTACCATCGTTTGGGCATATTAAAGAATTTTTTGAACATATTAAAGATTTTTAGAATTTATGTTGACTTTCTTTTTTCTTTCCTTTCCAGTGAAATGGCTTCCTTATTAGAGAACTATAACTTAGTGTTGCAAGAAAAAAAATCCTGTTTTCCAAATGCTTGTTGTTAATATGCTGAACTGTGAAATCCTTATCAAGTTTTTAGTTGTTTCTTACTCATGCAAATATCTACTCAAGATGACTAGGTATCTGGCTAGTTAAAAATTAAATTGATAGTATGCACACTGCTAGACTAAGGAAAGAGATGATGCAACTGACTTCATCTAAACAGAGCCTGGGAATCATCTCATCTCATTTTAGTAGCCCATACATTAGATGTCTTACTAGCTGTAATTATCCAGATTTTTTTCTATAGTCAGTGGGAGGAGACAGGTGGCTCCAGAAGTTGTTACATCTGTCTTGGACAATACTTCCCTGATGGCTAAAGCTATGAAAGAGGAATTCCACACTGAATGACAAGGTATGACTTTTTTTTTTTTTTTTTTAAGCATTCTCTGAATTCATCAGAATCAGAGAAAACACCATTAAAGGGCTTGTAAGAACACTTTCCAATGCACTGAGGAGTGTTAAAAATGACTAAAATAATTGTTTTATATTTTCCCCCTTGTTACAGGAAGAAATCATTGTGCTTCTGTAAGATCCAGGAGTGTCCTCGTCCCTCCCCTGTCTCTCCGCCCTGGCTTGCAGATGGTTGCCTGGATCAGAGTTATTCACAAGTCAAAATTGACTTTGACTTACAGTGCTGGTCCTGTTAAAGTAGATGAACTGCTTAGCCATGCTTCTCACATGCTCTATTGAGATGAGACTGGCAATCTCCAGCTGAAATGAATGCAAATTGATTAGTAAAAAAGTCTGATATCAGTAGTTGTTTTAAAATCCAGATGGATTTCACAAGTAAACCAACACTTCTCCTATGTGCGGTGAATAGTTCAATCATCATTCTTCCAGCTACAGGGGCAGTCTTACAATGATGAATCTGTTAGCACAATGAAGTTGGAGTGATTTTTTTAAACTTGGAACTAGCAGGTTGCCATTTCTGAAGATTTTATTTCCCCTAACTATATGATCTAGTCTAAGTTAAGTTATCTCATCTTCCTGGAAATTGACCTGTTTACATCCTTAGAACATTGTGGAAACAGCACAGCTGATGTCATGTGAGTGGATAAATGGATTTCATGCCCCTGCTGCCTGTGATCCAGATATCTGCCAGTGACCTCAATTTCTGGCACTGCATATGGGGTCTTTTACTAAGGATACGCCAGAGGAGGTTCAGGTTAGACATGAGGAAGAATTTCTACATGGAAAGAGTGGTGAAGCACTGGAACAGGCTGCCCAGGGATGTGGAGTCATCATCCCTGGCAGTGTTCAAGAAACGTGTAGATGAGGCACTTAGGGATGTGGTTTGCCAGGCATCGTGTTGAAGAGTTTACGGTTGGACTCAATGATCTTGAAGGTCTGTTCCAATCATAATGATTCCATGACACAAACTCTCATCTGTCTTTGCTAGAAGCAGGGACTAGGGCAATGATAAAACTTAAGGTTCTTGTAGCCTTAGTTGCTGCTGATGTTGCTGAATTTTTCTCTCTCTCTCTTCTTTTTTTTTTTTATTTCCCCCAATAGGAAAAGGAGTGAAAAGTAGGGAAGTTGGTTAGCTGATGTAAAACCAGCCTGAGAAACAGAAGACAGATGTTAATTTTAGCAGAATTAGCCGAGAAATCTTTATTTCAGGAAAAACAATTGCTTTTCTCTTCCTTTTCCTTATTCCTGTAGATCTGCAAAGCTGACAGTGCCCCATGATGGGACTTCTTATTCCACAGCAGAGTAAATTTAGCAAGTACCAGGTTCAGGATTTTTTGATGTGTGTGTGTGCATTTTTTGCTTTTTTATGTTTTTTTCTTTTTTGTACCTTGAATGTGGCTTTGGGTTTGGGTTGTATTTGTTTTTCTTTTTTTTTTTGGTGTATTTTAAAGTGGAAATAGTTACTTACTTGCATGTAACATTAATTTGACATGACACAGGTAGTTTTTATTTGCTGTGGTTCAGAGACTGCTCTGTGCCTCCTCTTAGGTTTTTCTACTGAGTGGTAACACTGAGGTAGATAGTATGACTTCTCTTTCAGTCACCTATAGGTATGACTATTAATAAAGGCAAAGAGATAGCTGCCCTTCTTTGCAGCCGTGCTGTGTAACACTGAGTAGAAGTCACTGTTAGGAAACCTTTGTCTTCAGAGTTGCAAAAAGTCTGGAAATACTTTTACACCTCTAGGAGAGTAAAAAATCCATGGTCACCTGAACGTTGGAAACAATGTGGTATCGGATGAGCTCCAGAAGCTTCCAGGAACCCTGCAACAATATAAACGATGTCGTTTTAGCCAAGCGTGAAAAACATGAAACCAACAGGCTAATGAGAGAATGTATTGATAAGGACAATGATGTCATTCATTTCAGCACTAGAAATTTTTGGGTTAACAGTGGTTAACAGGGTTAACAGGTTAACAGGGTTTGGGTTAACAGTGTTAATCTCTGTTGTATGCATCCTTCTATTTTGGCACTGGCCCTTCCTGTGCTATGAATTGTATCTTATTCCCAGTCTCTTGTCCCCCCTTTGACCTTTATGTTTTGGAAGACATCAACAGGTCAGGATGACAACATACGCCTCCCAGGGCACTGCCACTGCTTGTCCAGACTGATGGGGAAGCCTGTGGCATCTGTCCCCTGTGACCGTCCCCTCTGAGCAGTGACACCTCGCAGGAATGGGTTTGGGCTTTTCCATGTGGCTGATGGACTGTGCTATCAGGGGAAAAGAAGGGGAGTGGAGACCCAGTGTTTAGGTTTGACATTGCTTCATAAGACAGATCATCTCAAATCCTGCTTCTCGGATGGAGGACTTCAGGAGATATGGAAGTTGTTCTGACGCATTCAGAACAACGGACTAATTTCATAATGCTGTCTTGTCTATAAGACAGAGCTTTATGAACTTTCTTTTTCTTGATTTCAAAGGCAAATGGAAAACAGCTGAAACGAAAAATATCTCTGTAGCCAAAAAATGTTAGTTAGACAAATTAACTATGTAAAATATTATGCTGAGAAATAAGGAAAAAACTCTAAAAAAAACCCATTTTAGAGACATCAATAGTATAGTAATGTGTAACAGGTAGCAGAGCAGAGGTACAGCTAGTTCAATACCATGCTTCAGATAATGGCCAGTAACAGAAGCTTCAGAAAAATCTGTAAAAAGTATCATATTTGGCAGATGCAGAATAAACTATATTCTGCATTAGGTTTCTTACTGATCTTTAAATTGTTGCAGATGCCTTAAGCTTAGGTCATAGCAGATTAGTTTAAATGAACATTAAAACTGGAAAACTATCTACTGATTAAGAATGGTTTGAATTATAGGAAGACTATACCTCTGTGGAAAGCAGGTAGTCCAGATCCCTGGCTTTCATGCTGTTCAGAGCATCATTACTTGGAACAAAGACTGTGTAAGGTCTATCCTCCTGTTGTAAAAACATTCCTAGGCCAGTTTTCTATTTTGATTTAAAAACAAAAATAAAATTATATGTTGGTTTGCAAAGCATCTAAAAATAGTTTAATGGAATTGCATTTCTGGATCCTTACCTCTATCAAGGATGTAAATTGGCTGTATCTTCCATTATTCTGAAGCACTGACATTATTGTTTCCTGAAATGGGATGAATATAAGATGCATTTTAGTTGGGAGGATGGAATGAATATCAATTCTTAGGAAACATTTGTTGAATTAATATGTGAGTCTCAGTTACTACATATCTGAACATATTTGGGTTTCCTTATTGTTTGTATTGCTTTGGTAGTCCTGGCTGAGATGGTTGAGTCCTCTTCTTGTGTTCTTGGGCTCCATTTGCCCAGTGGTAGAGACTGACACGATGTCCTGACACTGTCCTGAAATACTATGCAGTCACAGAGCATACTAACAATATGAGGTGGGGAGAAAAGCATTTTCATATATGTATTCTGAATGAGAATAATAAAGCATTTTCAAAAAGATCATATAAGAAGTGAATTCGCAAGAAATTAGATCAAGCAGAGCACCAAAAACCTAAGGTATCTAAAAATATTAATTTTTATAATTCAGCCTCATTTTTTTTCTTTTTTTTTTATTGCTGGTTTGAATACAGGTCTTGCCTGCTGTCTGTCAAGAAGTCATTATTTGCTTGTGAATTCAAGTGAAATGCTTTGACTGTGATTGCCCTGTTTCCAAAGACCAAGGCACAACTCAGAAACTATAAGTACAACTAAGTTGTCTGTAAGCCACCTTGGCAAAAGAGTGGATATGTGTCTGCTGTGGAAACTGCACCTTTTATTTTGAACTCTGTTTTTCTGAGTTGAAGCACAAATAGGCAGTAGAGCTTGTCTAGCTGCTTCCTTCACATTAAATTCATATAAGACCATGTTAAAATTAACTTCTTTACTGGCATACATACAGCTTAAGTCTCACCTCTTTGCTGCTTTCAAATGTTGGATCCATGTTGTCCATGGCTTTGTCAATAATGTGCAAAATCCCATTCGAAGCAATTATGTTCCCCTGCAAAAGTTTTCCTTTCCTCCTTCCTCCTTGAATCCTAATTCTTAATTGATAATCCTAAAATAAGGCAGGAAATAGATAGTGAATTCTTCCTTATGGAATTAAAACAGAGAGTATGCATGTTGAATAATGTCTAACAAAAATTTTCATTGCTAGCACCTGGGCTATTTAGGTCTGATAAGACCAGGGATTGCTTCCAACACCTATCATGGAAATGGAAGAAAAATCCTTTGGATCTTGACCATATTATTTTGTTCCAGGACATCAAGGTGCAGAAGAGAAACAAGGGTATCAGGCAGAATTAGCCTTGTGGTGAAGAGAGAGCAAAAAGAATCTGTAATCAGGTTCTCATGATTGCTACTAATAAAAGTCTGCAGGAAATGATTTAAAATGTGATTGTAGTAAAGCAGTCAGCTCCTGTTATCTTAGGGGACTACAACCCATTTCCTTATATTATATGTATATTTAAAACTGCAAAATGTTGCTGATTATGCACTGTACTGAAGTGTGCAGGAAGCTAACAGGCCTGGGACTGAAATGGTATTTTCCTGTTATAAATGGAATGCAGATCCTTTAAAAAGCATATAATAGGTCTCTTTTCTCGGATGCTGCTAATCTAGTAGAAAACATAAGGCGTGCTTGATTTCAGTCTGCGGTACAGAAAACATACATATGGCTATATATAGCCATAGAAATCTTTGAAACTGTGGGATCAAACTGACCTGATGTTCTCTGATATTAAATAAACCTATCCAGGAATGAACCTCTCACCACTTTTTCATGATAATGTGCATGTGTATTTTTTTATAGTGAAGATTTGTATTTGCTGCACTGTTCAAAGGATGTCTAGGGCTACTCAGTGTAACGTGAGTCTGCAGTGCAGCTGGTGCTTTCTCTGCATAAGCAATATCAAAGGTGGGAAGAACTTTTGTACTCCTTCCTTAAAACATGGAAAATTAACCTTGCTAATGTGGGCTGAAAGGTCACTTACCTTTTCTCCTCTTGATATCTCCCCTGACTTGCCAGTCAAAGTATATATCACATTAGTGTTATTTAAAATACTGGTATTCAACTGACCAGCAATTACATGGAGTTTCACAAAGTACTGTGCTTTCAGCTTATTATTCAGCAAGTCCATTATCTAGAAGAGTGAAAGGACAGAGATGTATTTCAATACAGGTTTTATCTAAAAAACAAACAAACAAACAAACAAACAAACAAAAAACCTCTCACTGTGAATGACATCCCCCTCCCTCTGTTACTTTCCAAAATGACAATTTTCTTCTGAAGTGACATTATAGAGTTTTAACTGAGCAGTGGCGTCTCTTGATTTCTGTTCAGGTTACATCACACTCTTATGTCCCTGCATAAGCAGGGAGTTTATCAAGATATCTCCTGACTTCAATAGAAGATGCTGAATGGTAGTATCTGAAAATCCAGCCTTTAGGCCACTTTTTAAGCCCCAAATAGAGATGGCAGGGAAAAGTATTGTTTTTTATTTTTCTTAGCAAAAATGTTGGAAAGTTTTTGATTTCCATCTGCAAACTTTACTTTTTCTCTGTGAAATAATTGAAAAATATTCCCTTTCCAAAGTGTGTTCTTTCCTACGATTGTCCCTGTTGTTCTCACCCAGAATGTGAATATGCGCAGATTGAGACAAAATAAGAACACATTTTTAACCCTGTTTGATCACTAAAATTGTTATGTTTGACTTTTTTCTACTAAAAATATTTTAACAGCCTTACTTAAAAATTCAATTTTCAATAAATTCAGTAAATTCAAATTTCAATAAAAAATTCAATAGACCTTCCTGATGAAAATTCAGATCTTAATTCAGAGCCTGTCCCAACTATATTAAAAAAAAAAAAAGTAAGTTGTGTATGCACATGTAAGACAATTCAAACAGTACTTGAAACACAACTGCATGCTATCTTGACTCAGAAAATAATTTTGCTTTCTTTTCAAGTAAGGAAAAGAATCTCTGGTTCCTGGACATATATGGTAAGCCAGAAGTGTGCTAGAGCAAAAGGGTCTTCTGAATCTGTAAAATCAACCCCCTTTTAAACACAGGTCTTACTGCTGAAAGAGTTGAATCCCAGTTATTCACAGCTCTCTCTGCTTACTTACATTTGTACCTTTGAGCCCCTTGTTTGTTGGCACAAGCACAGTAAATGGTCCCAGACTACTCAGTGGCCACTCATAGGCATTTTCTTAAAAAGGAGAAAAAAAAAATCAAATGAATATTAAAAAGCTTTGGGAGACGTCAATTTAATTTAAGATTTTTAAATCTGATGGTGAAAGGTGAGAAGCAGGGCAGGTACATAATCTAAGTGCTGTCGCACTTGTTATAGACTAAGGCAAAATATTTGGTGTACTTTTTTAGTAACCCAGATTACATAACATGCAAACCAGGGTGATAGCAATGAAAATACAGCTTCTTTGAAGTTGTATTGGTGTCTTTACAAGGAAACAGGTTCCTACTTTAAATTAATTGTCAGCCTTTGTCAGTTGAGGGGAATGCTGATGACAACCTGTTAGTAATAAAAAGATCAGCAAACAGCTAATAATAAAAAATGATGCACTGCTAAATAGTTAAAGTTCATCTGCTACTCAGATGATATTTCCATTTCCAAGAGAACAGTATAACAGCAATGAATTATGTAGCTGAAGTCATTAAATATTTCTAAAATTCAGTCCTTTTTCACAGGTTTAAAATTAGAACTAAAATTACTTATAGTTGTTGTAGATATGATGTACTAGAGTATATATCTTAAAATTCAGCTTAATATGCTGTCTTAAAATACAGTGTGTGAACTATTCTGCTATATATTCTACTTAGTTTTTGAAAGACATTAGAGTGAATATATTATAAAATAACATTTGTAGTTAATGTCTCTGTAGATTTTGACTGATAAATCAAACAGTGCATGTATGTCCAAAAATGAAGCAATAGAAAATTTGGATCGTTGTTAGCAAATGTGGCACCCAGCATGTCAGGCACTTTCAGACACTTAAGGAGGACAATAAAGAAAGTGTAGCCTAGTACTCAATACTGAATTGTGCACTAAATACGGATTTCTGCTTTCACTGTTTTGTGTCCCTAGATTGCCACAAATATTAAGGTCATTGTCAGATTTTGTCCTCAGTGAGATATGCAGAATTCCCCTTTTTTTTCCTGGTCAGGAATTAAGGATATTTAACTTAATTGCTGGGCCTTAACGAAAAGGAGCAAGCAAATTATATTAAGTATGAAAATTTCCCTTATATTTACAAATTAAATTCACTCAATTTGTTGAGTTTGAGTGACTCAACTCACGTCACTCAGTTCTAGCGGTGTTTGTTCAAAGCTCAGATCTGTGGGATTGCAACTGAAGTTGATTGGGACAGTTCTGTTGATTTCTTCACACAGTGACTGCAATAACTGCTGAAAGCTGGACTCAGTTCTTTGGGCATCTCAGTTTTTTGGCATCCTTGTACAATTGCAAACTGATGTTTACACTGTTGGCCAGGAGAGCGACTTAAGGAAACTGAAAGAATCCTTTACCATTTTTTCACACTTCTTCCCCTTCTAATAAGTTTTTCACAAATAATTTGTCTTCCATTTCCCAAGAGCAGTTCTGTAGTCCATATGCACAGTCTGTCCTGATTTCCAAAGTCTTTGCCTGTCTATCAGCAATTCCTTCCACTGTAACATCTTTCCTCTACTACTCCTTCTACTTTACTTTAGAGGCCATTTCCTTTTCTTGTTCTCATGATATGCTTCCAAACCTCAGAAATACCAGGAATACTATACAGCTCATCTGCTTTGCAAAGGGCAGTTTCATCTTGAAGAAAGGGTTGTATTTTTTTTTTTTTCAGTATTAAATTGTACTACAGTAAGTACTTGGATCTGCTTTGGACTAAGCAGCACTGTCCTACAGCTACGAGTGTTGCTGGGGACAGGCAGGGCATGATTAACCCACTCAGTAAGAACTGACTCTGTTTCTGTTTGGTTACTTACCCATGAGAGATAAGGCAGATGTCAGCTTTCCTTGCCACCGTCCGCCCACCTCGGCATTCAAGTCTCCAAGTCGTTCCATGATGTTCCCGTAGCACATAAAGCCATTCCCAATGTAGCCCCCCTGGCAAGTGCACCTGTGAAGAGACTGTCACCTCAGTTGTGTGCTGAAGCACAGTTGTATGCTGCTGTACCTGCTCCAGCTATTACTAGTTGCTTCTCTGAAAGCATTTTTTAGGAACTATCAATCTGTTTTATCATCTGGTGAATGGATGTTGTACCATGCTTTACTAAATAATGATACAAAACTCTTAACTCATCTCTTGACCAACTGCAGATTTCCCTTGCTCATGTAGCTATTTCTGTGGCTTCTATTGCTCTGGACTATGCAGTGCGATTAATGTGGAATTCCATCACTCTGCAGCAAAGATGTCCTTAAATCCCTGCTGCTTTGATTTTTTTTGGTTGCCTTGTATTGGGTACATAGCACTTGAACTCATTACTTGGGCCATCGTGCCTGTGAGAGTTACAGGCATCATCTTGAGATGGGCTGCATTTGAAGTGGCTAGTTACAGCCAAGACAAAATCCAAGAGACATTTATGAAAGAACAGTCTAAAGTGTCAATATGGCATTTTCTGTCCCATGAGAGAGGAAACAAGGTTCACAAAAATTGAATCTTATGGCTAAGATTCAATGGCTAGAAGAACTCAGTATTGCAAGAGCGGTGAAAAAATAACATTGGTTGTTCATGTTATTAGGTGTTAGTTGGTTCAAATGGTATATATATATATATATATAAAGCTTTAACTTATGAGAGCCTTGACCTTGTATGAACCTGGTTATTCATAGGAAATAGCAGTTAACATTTTCTAAAAACTTGGACTCTTCCAAGCTGTCTTGCAGTGAGTGGCCATCAGTGCCGTCTGTTTTTCCCAGTCGTGGCTCTGTGTGTTGCACTTGTTAGAACTTCTTGCTGCTGCTTGGCTGTGCCTGGGAGACTGGCTGGTGGTGTCAACTCTGAGATTTATTCATTTTCAATGGCTAAAATTAAACTAGATTCTTGTCAACATGTAACACACACAGAATGAAAATATTTAAAGGGATTAACAACTATATAGTATTGTATATGTATGACTGTTGCTACTTCTATTTACCTAGGAGGGGGAAGAGAATTATGTCTTTCTGGAGACAGAAATCACAAATTTCCATGTCTCCATTTTGCTTTAGTCTCATCTAAAAGATGTTGGGTTTATTTCTAAATTGAAGGCAGAGCCAGGGTACAAGTAAGAGTGAATATTAATAGGCAAAAATGAAGGTTAGTTGAGGGAAGGCTAGTTATGCTTGGAAACCAAAGAACACATGGCCCAATACACAGTGTAGTTTTGCACCAGCTGAAGATTTTGGGCTTCAGGGCAAGGCTGATGGTAATTACTGTGCTGAAGCAATGTCATAGACAGTGTCAGCATTCACTCAGAAAATATCTATATAGGAACAGAAACAGAGACGATCTTGATTTTTTCTAGAATGGGGGGAGGGTTGCTTTATTATACTGTTTAAAAACCTCTTCATCTACTTAAGAGATTCATTCCTGTCCAAATCATCTGATTATGGGAGAAGTGATGACATGCGAAAGGTTAACAGTGCAACTGTGTCTTTAATAAAAACATAAAAAAGATTTGAGGGTTCTACTATAGCTCTCTGTTTCAGAAAGAGTTAAAAAAAAGGAGAAAAAAAAAAGCATTTAAAATTTGGATGTAGCCAAAATACAGTAACAATGTCATAGCTATTGCAACTATGGCTTTGAAAAGACTGTGTCCACCTGAAACAAATAGTGCTGCTTGTTCCAAAGTTCCTCTTTGATGAGGGGATTCTCCTGAATTGGAGAGTTGGAGTTTTAGTTTTGCCAGATAGGCATTTTTAGCTTGATTAGAATCCCACTCCTTTCTTCAGTGTTTATTTATTTATTTATTTATTCCCCCTTTAAAAGTCATGGAATAGATGACACATATGGAGTTCGAATTGCTTTCCCCTCCACAACCATAAAGTTTTAATTTTCCTATTCTGAAATTGTCAAAAAATCCTCAGTTGTTGAAAACTGAATTGCAACAGTGAAAAAGAGATAAATTATGAAAAGTACTGACTGATGTGATCTAGAATGGTATTTTAATTTTTCAACTCTTAAAAAAAATTGAATTTTGGTCTTGACTTCAAATAGAAATATTAATCAATCTTAAACGTTTTGCATCTGGCTCTACTATTAATGCTGCTGTCACAAATTGCATAGTGACATAGTACTATAGCACGCTCCAAAAATGACCTAGGATATATTCTAGATAAACTTGTTAGCAATACATATTGATTTAAATGATTGTTTTTTCCACTGTAAAAGTGAGGTGCATGATGAAGCAAGAATAGAAAACAGTACTTTCCCAAATGAACACTTTTTATCTATAGATCTATATGACAAATCATTTGTTTCCATATTATAAATAATGCTCTCTATTGCCATTCCCATTATAACCCTCAGCTCCTGAAAATTAACACTTGAAATGCACCCCTTTAAATCCAGTACTAGCCATCCCTGAACTGTAGAAATATGTAATTTCAAATATTACTATTAATATAATATTATTAATGTTATAATATTAATATTTGGTTTAATAGAATCTTAAGTTTTGCATTAAACAGACTTATAAGATTTATGCAGAAAATTTATGTAATGGACAAGATATTCTGCCAGAGGTCTTGCTATTTCTCATCTGTTTGATTCAAAGCTTTGTGGCATCTGCCTAGGTGAGTGTTCCTTCAGCAACATGAGAGTCAGATTCCTTGTTACATCTATATTAATATGCTGAAAGGGGCCAAGGTCTAGGCTTGAGTGCTATCCCACATTAATTAATATTGATTAATATTTAACATGTTACCAAGCATATTTTTGGCCCCACCAGCTAGTGTTCTCCCAGACAATGCCCAGGCAGAGCGAAAAGGACAGTGTGTGCCAGGGATCATTGCCAATAGGAAGTTACTCTGCTTTGAAGGAGGGAGAGACTTCAGCTGTGAGCCAGACTGTTCTGCTTGCCCTAAGGAATATAAAAAGGTCTTGGCTCTTTTTATTTACAAATGCAGAAATGGTTTCTGACAGATATAAAAATAAAATTTAATAGGTATTAGCAAACGGTTTGATGAAATCTAAAACTGCTAGCTGGTTGACACTAAAACCATTAAATTCTTCAGTGAAGAAACTTCAGGAAGTCTTCATCCACTGAATTTGTTTTCATAGCCAGTTTACTAGAAGAAAGAGGGGGAATCTGAGTGAACATTGACAAGGAAAAAGACTTACATAATTTGTCCAGGTGCAGACATTGAGCATTTAGCTTTGTTATGGCAGGTGTTGTTAGTTTTACAGATGTCTTCCATGCTGCATCCTTTTCCAGGTACAAAGTTTGTGTAATGTTCTTTGCATTCACAGTGAGACTAAACCAGAGGGATAGGAGAGGTGAGAAAAAAAAAAAAAAACCAAACAAAAAAAAACAGACATACTCAGATTGTGGATTTCAGCTTTTTCTTTTTTTTTTGAACTAAGACCTAAAAACTGCAAACTTCAAAAGGCCTACTTTATCACCAGGTGAATTCAGATGCAAACATAAAGCTTATCCATATTTATTCAACTCCTAGGCTTTACCCACTCAAGAAAATACTGACTCCCCAGTGAAATCTCCTTCAGATTAAAGCCGCAGATTCACTTCTGGGGCCAGAACCAATGTGACCTGGGAACATTTCAGATCGGTGTGGATAGGTCGGATTTTTTTTTATTCTCTATCCCTACAGTCCTCTGTCTCTCAAAAGAAGTGTGAAAACGTATCATTAACTGGAGAGGCATTACAACATCACCACTGAAATGCATCAAGAACTGGTTGCCAGCCACATGCAGACCACTGGGAGACACCTGAGCGGAGCAAACTGTGTGACTATGAACTCCAGGACCACGCTCCATGGCTCCCTTTTCAACTTTTCAGGGTGGCCAGGCAAAATAGGCATAGTCTTCTGAAGTCACACTGTCAGTGGCAGAATTTTTACAACATTAAGATCAAAGACACTTCCCAATAGCGTTAATAATATGTGGCCTTTGTATGGTGCCCACTTAAGAGGGAGAAGCTTCATTTCAGTGCCTCTATTTAGGAGAGATGAATTTTGGCAGGAATAGTCTATGCAGGGACTCTGGGTCATCAAAGGGCTTATGCCGAAGATAGGAATAGGGTTTGTCCTTTCCGAGGTCTGTTTCAGTACTCTTGTGCCTTTGGCAAGGCTCCTTTTTGGAGAGAAAATCTTATTAGGCTGTTGACAGAGAAAATGCTCTGGGCTCCAGTTCAACACTAACCTTTCCTGGACCATCATATATGCAAATGGTAGACTGTGGAGGGCAATTTCCATACACTGCTTGGCAAGGGTCTATGGGTAAGCAGACTTGACCGTCACCTCTGTAACCTTCTTTACAGGTACATTTGTGATGATTTGGTCCAAGGTAAATGCAGTCAGCATTGGAATCACAGACATTTTTGGAACATGGGTTGATAGCTTAGAAAAAGAAAAGGGAAGGAAGTAAATGAATTATTACCCAAAGTTCTAAATTTGAGCACAAGCATCTAGCAGAGCATCTCAATGACAAACAAAAACTGGGTAGACTAAACTTCTCATGATAGCCAAGTCCGAAGTATTGTGGCAGCATAAAAACAGAAGGGAGGAATGTGTTTATATTAACATAGCAACCAACCGTTTGCTTTTATACAGGAATGATCACTTAACTTGGGAAACTGAGTTAACAAATTAAAACATGTAATGTGCTTATTAAAGTATCACAACTATTTCACTGTTTTCTAATGGATTATAACAGAGAAGGTCAGGTAGGCGAGATGAAGCCAGTGAAAGTTTTAAGTTCATGTTAGATCAGTAGGAAAATATTTCTCAATATAATAGGCCTTCACTGTTTTCTTTCCGGTGATTAAATATAATGTCATCTGTTCAGCTCTGCGGGAAATTGGCCAGCAAGTACTTTAGCTATGTCTTCCACACTTCACGGTTTCATGAAGAGACTACAAGCTCACTACTTATTTCAATGAACCATTTTCTTCAAGGCGATGGCATTGTTTGTCCTTGTTCAGAATCCAGCAGTGCTTGGGGAGCATTTTCAGGCTTTTTTGTCCAGTTTAGGATATGATCAATCACACATTGAGGTGTTATTAATGGTAGTTCATGAAAAATAGGAAAGACTAAAATTAACTTTACTTGACTGCAGGGTTTATATTTAGTGGTGAAGCTGAGCCATCACATGACAGATATTCAATACATATAAGCCATTGGTTGCTATCATTGATTTTTTTGAAACATAGGTGTTCACACTTTGGCAAGTAGATTGACCTCATGGGAGTGGTTTTGTAAGAACAGCAGTTGGGCAAGTGGTGCTAATTACATAGTATCCACACTATGCGTTTCAGGGAATTTGAATATCGTTACTTTGGTTGTATGGACTGAAGCCTGTTAGCATCTGGACTGATGAACATTTAGAGCACCTTCTACAGTTCAGTTTCATGTGTACGCTCAGTCTGCTATGGGATATGAACCAACAGATAATCGAGACAACAGCGAGATTTGAAAAGTGCACTCCTGATCTGAACAAAAATGCTAGTGGAGATGTATTCTGAGAAAAATGGGCATCAAAAGTACTTACGTTCACATTGTTTACCATTCCCATGGTAATTGGGCAGGCAGGTACATTCCAGCCTTGTTCCATCTACAGGAGAAGTGGAGCACCTGGAGTTTGCAGGGCATTGTAAGGCCTCACATTCAGCTATTGCTGAGGGACAGAGGGTGACAGGTTAAGCATATACTGCATTCTGCAGTTTACCAGTTCAAAGAATTTCCAGTGTAGAGACTGCTGGTTCTATTGCTCCAGTCATTATGCTGGTGACTGAAGGGCTGGAGATGGTTATGTATGGTTATCCCATACAGGGTTTGAGGCTGGGTGTATGTTTGGTTGCTCTAGAGTGTCTAATGTGAGACTAATGGTATGTTTGTCCTCACCAGTTCTAATGGCGTCAGTGCTACTGAACATGTCTTATATAGAAAACAGGATACTCACGCTGCTCACAGCTGAGCCCTTGGTAACCAGACAAGCATGTACATCTTCCATCGCCTGTAATTCCACTGTTGCATACTCCATGAACACAGTTGCAAACTACATGGAGACATGGATTTGCTTTACTAAATAACAGCAGTGTTTGAAAAGAAATGTTTAGTGGTTACAAATGGTAAATAATGTCCTAGCCAACGCTTGTGAAATATTACAAAGTGCAATTTTCAAAACCAAGCTTTGACATATTTCCTGAACTTATGACTGCCATTAATATGAAGATCAATTCTCACATCTATATACACATCTACATAAATAACAGATACTGATTTTGTAGGCTAATAACAGCCTCAGGGCCTGAATATCTTCAAGTTTATTATGTGGACCTATGCTTTAAACATCAAACTAACAAGTATTTGTTAACACAGAATTTAATTAAAGGATAGTCACTGAAGCAGGTTTTATTTGGTCCTCTTAGTTCCTATATTCTGTTAATTTCTGCATACAAATGCTGTGACTCTGTGTTCAGAGTTCAGGCAACTATGAGACTCTTATAAATGATTTTCAAGCCCTTATGTATACTTAAAAACTTTTTAATAGAACCATTTCAATTAAGGTAATGATGTTTTTTATAAAGGCCCTGAACGGTTACACTAGGAAAAGCCTGTGATGGGTGCACTGTTATGTTGGTGACTTCCTGTTCAAACTGCAGTTATATAGTTTATCCATTTACCTTTACAAACATATGCTGTGTTCATACAAACCACCTACATTAAAATTATTAGTAATATTTTACTTATGTCAGTAGTCCTAGTTTAAGCATTGGCAATGCCAAAAGCATTGCTAAAAAACAATTTTTTAAAAATGCACAGTCTTTACAGATATGTAAAGAACTTGGAATACATTAAATATCTGAGGATTGAAGTCTAAAATGGTCCTTAAATTAATATGCAGTTGAATCCTTCAGAAAATGTGCCGAAAGTTATTACATTAACAATATTGAATTGATTAACAAAAATAGCCCAGTTGGCTCAGTTGCATTTATGTGTATCAACACTGGCATCCAGTGGACAGCTGATGGAAAAAAAAGGCTCTTTGAATCAGCAGTGGTGTAGGATTAGTGTTGAAAAGCCAGCACAGATTATTTAAGGTAGGGCCTTTCATAACTCTTTTAAGGAGTTACATATAACTCTTTCCGTGGGCCTTGAGGAAATGAAGAGATTTGCTTGTACACAGAGTTATTACCATTTAAGAAAGAGGTAATATACTTAATATTTTGGGGAAAAAATGTGGATTTGTCTGTTTAATGCTCAGAAATAGTCTGGAATGAAAGTAAAATACAAAAAAAATTAAGAAATGGACGAGACATTAAGTATTATGCTATTTGGATTATCTTGAATGCTTCAAATAGTTCCAATTCCCTTCCTCAAACTACATTCCCTTTCTCCCAATTGAAGTAGGAGCAACCAATGAAATAATCATCCAGTCAAAAATAAATAAATAAATTTAAATAAAATTAAGTAAAACAACTAAGCCAAGACATTTTTTTTCACATGAATTATGGAACTACTCACAGAAAATGTTATGGAGACTAGAAAGAGAGCTGGATTCAGAGACTAAGGAGATAATTTAATTATGCTCGATGAAGGCATACTTGGAAATTTCCTAAGGTGGCAAAAATGATTCAAATATCTAATTTATTAGACTGTTGGCTAAAACAAAGATACTGAAGATAAGATTAAGATGTTTTTGTAATATTTCCGTTAGAGTGTTTGTACAATTTTGAGCTTAATCCAGCCACTTTGGGAATGAAGAATTGAGCAGCTATGTATTTTTCCTTTTGCGTTGCTAGAAGCAGATATCAGCTTTTACTAGGAAACTCAGATCCTCCACCTATTCCACTATAACCTCATAGTATACCAAAACAATTTTCATTTACCCTGTTTTCCCCCACTTCAATAAAGAAATCTCAGACCTTACCAGATGTACAGTGAGGGCCAAATAAATGATCTTCAGCACACTTTTCACAGGCTGTTCCACTAAATCCTTTCTGTGAATTACAGAAAAGAAATCAAATCTTAAATCTTTCATCTATGCCTATATGGATAGATACACAGACAGCAGCCTGAAAACAACATATTTTGCTCTAAAAAAAAATCCTAAAATGTGAAAGGATCAGTTAGTTAATCATAAATGACTACTGCAATAACAGAAAACATTAAGTATTTGAATTATGTTTTCCCTCTGAGATTTTTTTTTCAATTTTTAGCAAATCTTCAAATCACACCTATTGTTTCTTAGCAGAGATTATTTGCCTTTTGGGGGAGTTGTTTTGTTTTTTTCTTTTCTTAAAGAAGGAAGAACATACCTGACAGGTGCATGTTCCATCCCCATTTATACCCTGAGAGCAGACTCCTCTTTTGTTGCATGGTGACGCAGCTCCTCCTGGACACTCTAGAAATAATATTTAAGCAATTAGCCAGTTCACTCTGATACTTAAGATTGCTCTTGTTCAGCAGTGGTGAAGATCTCAGAGGCTGTAGAGACTTGGGTCAGAGAAGGAGCTCAAATGGTGACTGCGATTTTGGAACTGCCTGAATATCTTTACATTGCAATATATTTGCTTCGCTGAAGCAATCACCTTCTTGTATTTCAGCTTAACATAGTTACTATAATCAAAGGATTGCATTTTCTTTTTTTCTGAATTGCTTTTTCCAGTCTGTATTGATTTTCCACATTGATCCACTTCTTTCTGCATGTGCTTTAAAAAAATATGTTTTTTGATAGAAGTGGAGTTCGCCTGACCATTCATTCTGTACATGAATATGGCTATAACTGATTGAAAATCTGCTGTCAAAGTTTTATCTAATGCAAAGTTAGAATTTAAATAAAATTTCCTTACAAATTACACTCTCTTTATGGAAAAGTTTGGCTTGGTCCATGGTGACCCCCATAAGACCGTAATATTTGATATCTGTTTCAAATCCTCTTGGAGATTGAATACCAGCTATGTTGTACCAGCTATGGTTCAACATGTGAGACCATCTGATCTCAAATCCCAAACAGCACGAGAGAATAAGAAGCAATGACTACATTTTCAAATCAAAACAACTTAATTTTTTGGCTGAAATTTTCCAATGTTCATTTTTTTACTAAAAGATTATGTATAGAAAATGCATATTACAGTAATTATTAGACAAATTGTTCTGCCAAATGTTGTAGAATTATCCTTGGTTTTCCTTATAGCTTTGCAGCTTCTCTGTGGAATTTATTAAATCTCTCACATAAGCTCTTTCTTCCTGCAGGCTATCAGTCTAACTGGAGTATCTACGTAGCAAAATCCTGATGCAGGTGGTATGTGAATGTAGCAAATTCCTACTGCTCTCATAGCTCCTCCACTGTACTTTACTAGTAGATTTATTGCTTATGAAGAATCTTGATTTGTACTGTGTGGGTGGAAATTCTTCCTCTTTTTGAGAGGAACAGCATAGATTTATGGTCCTATTGAGTAACTTAATCCAGGTTCTGAGTTTTTAAGTGATACAGGAGTTTTCATGAAAATGAATATCATTTGGGTAGAGTGATGAGCAAATATGTGGATATGTGTATATATATATATGGTTATATACACACACACACCCCTAACTTTAGCAAGAATTTGGCTTTAAACCAATCTATCAATATTTCTCAATTTATCCTTTAGTTATGTATCTGTGAGGTCTGCTGGATCTGAGTAATTTTCTTCTGTAAATATCAAAATATTTATACAGTGAAAATTTTAGTTTACCTCATGCATGCTGAAAAAGATTTATTAAGATTTGAGATGAAATAGTTAAGAATGACATAAAGTAATCAATAGGTATTTCTGATTTAGTCAGTAGGTTTCAATGAATCTTATTATCTGAAGAATATGAGAGTTCTGTTTCATTCTTGGGACTAAGACACAAACTACTCAATTATTGCTATGGATGAAAAGAAGTTCGTTCAGTGATATGATGCTTTTACTAAATATGTAAAAACAGGGAAAACATGAGAAAATTCAGCTGACAGTATAAATATGAAGAAAGATACTGCAAAAATTGCTGACATTTTTTTTTTTTTGCTTTTGATGTTCGTCATGCTTCCCTGTGTCTTGTTGCTTGTTTTGGTAGAACTGCTGAGGGACAGCTTTATCTCTATCAGAAATTTAGCAAGTTACCATATTGTTTCACAAGCTTAGGTGGCAGGTAAAGCTCTTGGTCACTCTGCAGGAGGCAGTGCTTGGGACTCTGCCTCTGGCTGTCAGTAGGACACTAGAGTAGTGCTGGCATAATCATCAGGGCATAATACCAGTATTCAGAAGATTCAAGCTCTTTGTTTTTGTTTGGGAGGTTTTTCACAAAAAAAAAAAAAAAGCAAAAAAAGCAACAGATTTTTTGCTTCGTCCTTGTAGTTTGAAGGACAAATCTTTATACTTTGCGTAAAAGAGTTTAAGTGCATCAGTTTCTTTGCCTCACAGAGTTTATTCCACAAGTATTTTTCAAACTGCAACTTTTGGGGGAGATTACGTATCTTCACCTCACTCCCGGCAGGTGTAGTCTGAAATAGTGGGCAGATTTTTTAAAAACGAGATATTTTGAATGGTACGATTTGCTATAACTCGGTGTATTCAGATCTGGGTGCAGGAAGAGCGAGGGGGTGCATACTCTGGGAATGGCCAAGAGAAGCGCATGGAGATGCCCTGTGTGCTCCAGCCTGGGCTGTGCACCTCCCTCCCAGGGCAATGAGGGCAGCTTGGGAGTCTCACAGGGAGCGGAGGCAGGGGAAGGGAAGGAAAGGACACCTCTGTCCTTCGCACACGTATTTCAGCACATGCTATCATTTAAGGAAGTTGGAGTGCTATTTAAGACCTTATTCTGTCCTTGCCATCAGATGCTTAAGCGAAGTGCACCCCAAGTCAGGGATTTTTCCTCTAGTCTCAGGAAGGACTGGCTTTTCCTCTGAGCATTTCAAGGCGTGCTGTATGCTCTTAGGGAGACTGAGATAAGGAAAAGAGCTGTTATCTTCCTCTAAGTGACAGCAGGAACAATGCTGAGACCTTGATTCTCAGGGGCTTTGTTTTTTGGGGCCAGGAAGTTTATTTGGAGGAAAAGAGGGCCTCCTGGTTTGCGCAGCCTTAAGCAAGGACACAGGCAAGGCTGGGGTCTGGCTGGGTGGTGAACTCTTTGCTCTCTAGAGCCACTCACAGCGCCCCGCTTGGCCTTGCCGAGCACCCTGAGGGTGGCAGGGATAACCAGGTGTAGCCCTGTCTCTCTACTCCTGGCACCAGGCCTGCAGTTTGGTGGGAAAATGGTGAATAATCCCAAGAGCAGTGGTCTGCGGAGGAGCACTACCGACTCAGCTCTTTTACTACGGAAGTAGTGCTAAGTTGGATTTCCATTATTTTGCTTTAGTAAATAAATGAGTGCTAGTTAAATCGTAGTTTGGGCCAAGATAGAATTATATTTAACTATTTTCTAGGTAGGACTCCACAGGTACTGACCCAGGCCTTGACTCCTTTAACTAAAGAAGGAAATGCTCTGCCTTGGCAGAGAAACCTCATCACTATTTTGTAGCCCACTTCAGCAGCAGTACATAAGGAGATATTGAAAGGCTTTTCCTGAGGAAAGGGCAACTGGAGGAAAGGCACTCCTGATTCTTGCTGCTTGAGAAATGGCCTTTAGTGTTTTCTGGATGTTTAAAAAATTTGGAGGAAAAAACTCCTTTGAGAAAGAGAATGAAAAGACCAAGGTAAGTCAAAAAATAAAGAAATAAAACTGATTCACCACTGCACTTCATTCAAATTCTGTCAAAAAGGATCTTACCCATACAGTCGGGACCCCAGTGACCCTGGCAGCACTCAGGTTGTTCAAATTCCTTCATACAAAGATGCCGACATCCAGGAAAAGAAAGAGTATGTGTTTTAATTTCTAGATAATACCTAAGTGAAAGAAGTTGGGAGTTACTTTAAAGTGCTTAAAATAAATGATTTTTTTAACTGTTGCTTCTCCTATCAGTATCAGAGAAGAGCACTTTAAATATAACTTTATTGATCTGACTTTTTCTAGATTAAAACGTAAATTATACCTCAAGGTCTAAAAGATCATTGCAAGCATTTCTTTGCATAATATATTCATCCTATTTATTTTCTGCAATCTATAAACAACAATTTTCTGTATGTTTTTATTTGAAATTGCATTTTAAAAAGTTTAAAAACTTTTAAAAAGTTTAAAAAACAGGAACATATTTCTCAAAACAAAACTAAAATCTTTTCTGATTTACAGATCAAAAAATTGAGTTAATGTAAATACTTGTTGGGTGTTGGGTGTTTTGGAGTAAATACAATTATCTATTTTGAGCTGACTTAGATTTTAAAAATTCTTTATATTTACTATGTTCCTGTCCTTTCTGCCACCAATCTACAATTTGTACATTTATATCATTCATACTGAGTAACTGCAGAATAAGTATGAAAACCATTTTATAATATCCTTCAAAAAGTAAATTTCCTAAGCAAATAGTACCAGTTTTCATTTTCTTCTTTGTATCATTAGCTGGCCTCTTTTCAGTGGTGGCCACTGATAGGACTAGAGGAAAGGGCCACAAACTGAAGCACCAAAAGTTCCACAGGAACTTAAGGAAAAAATTCTTAACAGTGAGGGTGACAGTCCCCTGGAACAGGTTGCCCAGAGATGTTATGGAGTCTCTTTCTCTGGAGATCTTCAAAACCTGCTTCGAGGCAATCTAGTGCCACACGCTCTAGGTGAGCCTGCTTGTGCAGAGGGGTTGGACTAGATGATTTCTAAAGGTCCTTTCCAACCTTAAGGATGCTATGATTCTATGATTGACCTGAGCATAAAAGACTCCAAGTGAAACGTGAATTCTGGAGCTGGTGAAGTCAAAGGTAAGTATTTATTAAGAAAAATGCATAGAATAGATCCTTAATACAAATGTTAATAGAAATTCACATTTTCTAATTCATGAGGAATTAATTACCTGCAGTCTGGTATACCAGTCCCATTGGTAATTTTGGTGTACCCAGCAGGACACTGGGTTTCGAGGTTTAAAGAACAAGGTAGACATTCCGTTTTCATTCGAATGAGCAGCTTTTGATCACATTGCTTCTTCATCTATAATAGGAAAAGATTAATTAGAAAGAAAACGCTTTCAAAGTTGGCCTAACTCTGCCCCCAGTGGCATTGCCAAGAAAATACCAAGCTTAACTCAGTTTTATTCTCACTCTCAGGCATCATCTCTTATTCAACAACTACAAACCCTTGCTCTGGGGCTACTTTCAGTTGTCTTCTCAGCACAAAATACTTTCAAACACTGTAGGATAAGCCTTTGTAAGTGTTATATTTCTGTTAAGAATGCTTTTATGAGCAAATGCTAAATTCAGCCTACTTAAAGCACTGAGTTCTAAAGACAGCGTCAGCCTATTTAGCATTAATTCTGAAAGTGGTTTACGTTCACGATGTGGGATAGAGAAAGACAAGTGCCAGCTTCTTCATTCAAAGGTAAAATTGAACATTAGGTGCAGGAAGTTGCTCTTTGCTCTCTGAGCATAGAGTAATCCATGATGCTTTGTTCCTCTCAAAAGGTGGGTTTCCTATTATCGGCATGGCTGTATCTTAAAGGGTGAATAAGTAGTGAATGAACTGAGAAGGTGCCTAAAAAGAGAAAGCGATCAGAGTATTGTCACAGAGGAAGTGTTGCATTTTGTGGGTGTAAAAATGAGTGTTTGGAAAATGTCCATATACTAAAAATGATCTCTCCTTTCTGCTACTCAACCTATCACTCAACCTATTTTAAAGTAAAATGTTTTTTTGCTGAACTCCAACTTATGTGGTTTCCTCTTCTGTCTTCCTGTTAAGTATTTGTAGAAATAAGTTCATAATGCTGAAATGATGAGAAATGATCCAAAGCAAAATACTATTTTAAAAATCCAATAAAAAATACTAAATGAAATTATCAGTTTTGGAGAAGAAACGTTGGATGCTGTTCAAAAATAACCATTTACCCATTGTTTTCTAAATATGGATCCACATAGGTGGTCTTTTAATTCACTCGGGCAACATTGACCACAACAGACTTCCCTACCTCATACAATACAATTTAAGTTATTTCACTGACTAGGATGTTAATTAACTAGTCAGTTAAGACACTGGCAAACATGTCTGAATAATTGCCAGGCCAAGAGGAGGAAAAGTTGAATGCTTATCTTTAATACCTCTAACGGCCCTCTGTGTGCGTGTGTGTGTATGTGTATAGGTAGATGTGAGCATGTATGCAGGAACTAGTTGTGACAGCATGCATTTAAAAATATCTACATATGACAATAATAGTCTGTGGAGATTATAACGAGTTTCAACGATTATAAAGCCAGAAGGACAATTATACTTGAAAATAACACAGAGTATTGGGGCTCCTTACATAAAATTTATTCATACCAAGCATCTATTTGCTTTGAAAAATGTCAGTTATGGAGAATTCACACAAAGCCTGGTATGTTATTTGTGTAATAATTTGTCTGCCGTTGCTGCTTCACTTCAATTTATAGCCACTTCTCTTGTATATTTTCTATGATAGACAAGAAACTGCTCTATTACCAGATTTACTTCTCACTTCCTATGAATCCTTGCAGCCTGAGATCAAAGTACGTCTTCTTTGTGCAACTAAGTAAATACAGTTTCTTGAATTCCTTGCTGTGAATTCCTAGTTCTTGATTCCACAACCACTCCTCTGGAGCCTGACCACTTTGCCTATAGCCTTCCTGAACCAGAAGTGTCACAACTAGCCCCTCTGAGCAATTCCAGTGCATAATGAATTGTGGATCCCAAATCTGTCCCTTGTGTCATCAAATCAGCCATTAAGACTTTGTGCACCAATGTCACAGCAGGATCTTTGGCTGGTTTGATATCAAGGGTCTGTTTGGAGTCATCATTTGTCATGAGGCTAGAGTGGTTACGTTGTTTGTTGTGAGATGGATAAGTTCCAATAATTTTATCCTGTGATTCCCACACAAAAGTGTGTGCACGTGCAACCAGTGTGCTATGCAGGCAGTACTAGACGACTGTGCTCATGTGGGGTACCGCAACCTCACTGCAGAAGCTCACAGTTGACCTGGGCAGGTACACTAATGCTTTGGGCAGGATTTCTAGGTGTACAGCCGCCTAAGAATTCTGGATTTATCCCCTTTTTCAGCTGTCATTAATTCAGTATTTGTGATAGCAGCACATTTCAGTAATAAAGACTGTGAAGGTGCATCACAGATAAGTGATAAGATGAAATGGCATGTGTTCTGAGGGATGCCAATTGATAACGATCACCCAATTATAAGTATTTTCTGAGGTCTATTTACTTGTTCATTTTTAATTTTATATTGTTGAAGTCCGATCTGGGCAACTTTCAAATGAGGCAGAGTTACATCTTGGTTGTAAAATTTCCTACTGTTGTGCAGATGTGTTTCAGAGATCTTTGAAATGAAAATGAGACCTTTTTTCAGATTTGGATAAAATGTGGATAGTGCTCATCAGAGCACTTGGCAAAGCAGTGGCGAGTGGTGCTGGGCCACGTGGCCTACCTGCCGTCTTGACAGGATCCAGCAGCTCCAGCTCCTTGGGTTTCAGGTCTTGGATGGCTGCAGGCAGAGCATCACTGCACTTCGCTTCCTCTTCCAAAGTGCCTCGCAAGGTGTCAGCATGAGCCAGCTTCAACACTTGCAGCCCATATCTCCTTTAAAGCACATTGCCTTCCCAAACCCTGCTCCTAGCACTAGTGGCCCGATTAGGCAACCCATGCTTAACATAAGGCTCCTCAGGCACCAGACTTAGAACCAACACAACATAAGCGGCGCAGTCTGGATACCTTCACTCCTATGAATATTTCCACTGAGCCCAGGCTGTGTGATTAATGCTAAAGGCTCATCATAAATGCAGAGTGGTTGCTGCTTTACCTGAGTCTTTATCTGAGTATGCTACTTAAACTGGCACTGGGTAAATCACTAAGAGTTTGAGGCTGTAAAAACTCCTGGACTTGTAGGATATTGAAAAATAAAAAGCTGCTGGCTAGGGATGGCTGAAATTACTTCATTACAGTATTATTCATCAAAGAGGCACTCCTGTCAATAATATTCCCCTTCTGGAAAATTTCAAAGAGATTATTGAAAGACAAAATCTAAACAGATTATACCTTCCTCTCCCTCACAGCATTCAAAAGTGTTTGATTTAAAATCAATAATAGTGGGATTATTTCCACTTTGTCATATTCTGTCATTTCCCTTTTTGCCATTGGGAAAAAATGGAGGAAAGGTCATTTCTAAACGTTTGTTTTTAAAAGACAGAATCAGGTAACATATTTCCCAGGACTTGCTTGAATTTTTCAAAATATTTTTCCATTTAAAAAGAAACCCCAAGAGTGAGGATTTTTTTTTTCTCCAGTAAACGGTATTTTAAAGCCTCTTGTTGTGCGATAATTTAAATGGGTAAATGTCTGCATGTGTAATTCCTTGGTCAGACTTGCAACGTGTTTTCTTCCTCATTACAGCTGAGGTGAAACTGCAATTTGTGAAATTGCACAGATGTGAGAGATTTGTACATGGCATATGCTTTTGTGGCACACATTCTCCTGAAATCTATGAATCTCATATTTAAAATTTATAACTTTATACAATTATTATCAGTAGCTAAATTCCATATTTTTCTGCCTGCCAAAATAGCTGTTCTAGCAGAAAATCTAACGACTTTTATTTGTTGTTGCTTCTGATGAACACGTCGGCTACAACTTATTGCCACACTCATCAGTTTTTGGAGAATTTTTCAACATACTCATGGCACAACTTTTAAGCCAGATTCTTATCTGGACTAAATAGATGCAGTTCTGTTGATTTCAGAGGACTGAATTATACAACTGTTGGTGTATCATTCAGTATTCTATAATATTAGTCACTGTTTCAGTGGGCTTTCTTTCACCTATAAGATAGATTATCTGATAACTATTCTCTAATACTGAAAAACACCCCCCCACACATACTCCATGATGTAATAAAAACATATAAAAATATTTTTTTGGATAAAAAGCTTTTTCTTACCTGATCTGGGACTTGTAATGCTGAAACCAAATTGACTGCAACCAAAGAAATCATAAGGAATAAAGCAACCATCTTTTTCTCCATTGTGAAGAACTTGTTTTTCTTCAGAGCCATGCAACAGGAATAATAAAATTATGACATAAAATGAATGTTTTTAGCATTATACTACTTTTTTCTGCATTTTTAAGCAAACAATTTAAAATTACTCTTCTCTTCCTGAATGCAAATGAGTGAACGATATGGCATATGAATTTTAGGTAAGAGAAATTCCAAAATGCAGGGTCTTTGCTGAAAATTTTCACTGCTAAACCCTTCCTAACTGAATGACAGGATATCCTGACAGGGCTCTGTTCATTTATCCTTCTCTCTGAAGCTGTTGACAGTGCAAAAACAAAGTCACTCAACTGTTATGACAGAAGTATTTTTTTTTTCCTTTTAAGCAGTCAAGAACTGAGGATTGGAGCAATTGCTTTTCTTGTTATCATTGCATTTGTTCAACTGATATTAGGTAAAGACACTCTGGAAGTGGGCTTATTTGCTCTATTACCGTAAGGGTGGGTGCCCCCAGTCAGTTCTGGAAGAAATACTACTGAATTTATCTCAGGAGAACAAAACAACATCTTCCAACTTTGGCTAGCTGGAAAAAGAAGGAGATTCTTTTCTTTCTAACTTTTTTTTTTTTAGGTTGCCTTATTTTGATTAATTTCCTCAAAATATGCAGTAGAAAATTCACTCAGCTATGTTGCGTGTAAATGATTAAGAGGGTTAGTAGAAGGACATTCTGAGTAGCTGAAAACTGTTCCCCCTCATAGTTCCACAGCTTCTTCTTGGTCTTTCACTGCTGCTCTGCCCAGGTTTATAAGGGCAACATCTCTCATTTCTTAAATAGCTGCTGATTAGGCTGCCTCCAGCTTAACATCTTCAGTTTGTGCCCTTGATGTTATCATTTTTTAGTCACTGAACGCACTCCATAAGTGTGTGTTAATACAAAGTTTTGTTTTAAAGCTAGTTACATTGCTGGTTAAGCAGTTCACATAAATATGGTGGCTAGAAACCTGTTACTTTCTCTTCCTTTCTCCCAAATTCCTATTTGTAGCCGCAGCTACATGCATTCATTCTATACTATAAATGAAATGTTATAACCTATAATCTCCATATTTTTTAAAGAACTCTGTTGTGACATATATGTATTATAAAAATGCATCGAATTTTATAATATAATTAACTGAATACTGCAAAAATGCTGATAGGAGATGGCAAGGCAAGAAGTTTCCTGTGCACTCATCAGATCCTGTTCCTTTCTGATATATGATGAGGAAAATAAATTATTTCTTGCTTATGCAGACAGGATAGCAGCCAATGGTCACTATGTAATTCTAATTGTATATATGGCCTTAAGAATGACCATTTCTGTCTTCTGATGTCAAGGTCTCTCACGTGGCTTCAGTTTTGCATACAATCTGGTCTGAACTAAAGGTAGGAGGAATCTCACAGAATTTGAATAAATGTGAAGTTTGGGAGTAAAAGTTATCCTCCCTCTGCTGTACAACCAGCAACAACTGGGCAGCTTGCCTCTTGCTTGAGTTTGGGCAGGATAGCCATCTGGGCAGGGTCCATGTTACCTGCGTGCAAACATGTTTGCCTCCAAGCCTGCATGTCTCATGTCATGAGCCAACAGCTTCTATGGCAGCTTGAAAGCAGCAGAGTTCCTTTCTTGCCTGCTGCCAGCTCAGACAGTGCAGTGGTGAAAGGAGCTGTAAATCAAGCATGGTCCTTTCCTGTTCTTCCTGTTCTGTAGATCTAGATAAAAAGCAACAGGCATCAGCTCTTTTTTTTTTTTCTGCCTCCCATACACACATTTGTCTGAAGTAAACTCTTTTTCCTTCCTCTCCGTCTTTTCAGAGTATGGTCTCTTTGCTAAACACTAACGACTGCTTTCCCTGCTCCAAAGAGAGCCTGGGCACTGTTTCCTGTTATTGGTAACGGGGATTTTCCTAATTTGCAGGGAATACATGCGGGCTGTGCCAGGCTGTGTTAGCAAGCTAGTAGGTGACTCTATCACTCTGCTCGGTCAGCTTCTGTCCCAGCCTGGGCAAAATTACAGGCTAGCATGTCACGTAGCAAAGAGGACAGGCTGCCTTGGTAGGGCCTGGGGTGCGCTGCAGCTGTGCAAGGCCGCCTCGGGCTGGAGCTCCTGTCGGTGAGTGCACACTGTTGGCCTAGGGAAGGGGCCTTGTCTCCTGCGTTTCGACTTTTCATTTTAGACCTGTTAGGGTTGTGGGTCTCAGCCTGCGGAGACCTGTGATCATAATGTTTCTAAATATTTCCGAACCCACGTTCTTTTTCCACTTCTGACCGCAGGCCATAATGGACATTTGCTTGGGAAAGTGCCAAGGAGTTCGTGCTCTGGTTAGAAGCAGCAGGAATTTCATTTCTCAGAATGTTGCTCTACGTTGCTGCATCTGGGCTGCCTTGGTCATCTTCCAGCTCCTGCCTTCACCTCACTTGTATCCTGTCCTGCATCCAGCCCATTTATTTCTGGGACTGTCATCCTCCAGGGTCGTGGTGGCAAGCTATCACGTTCTTGTTTTCTCGCTGATCATAGAGCTGGGCCAAAACCTTTGTGCTCTTGCACTTCCTCTCTCAAACTCTCCTGGCTTCAGTAGGAAAGTTTATTTTAGCTCTGTGCTGAGCCTCTTTCTGTGTGTAGTAGGAGTGTGGAGCGGTCTTGGATCGCTTTGGTTCCTAGAGAAAGACAAATATTTTGCAAGCCTGAAACTGCAAATATCAAAATACAAATGTATCTGTGAGTTTGGTCCCCTTGGAGTTTTTTTTCAGATAATGCTGACTTGGGAGAGGGAATTGAGAGCAAGAAATGTGGGAATGGAGAAGGCTCAAAGACACCTTAAAGCTAGGATCAGCTTGATGCAACAGGGTCCAGCCAAGGATCCCTGGGGATATCCTGGCCACTTGGGCACTTTCTGTCTCAGCTACTGGTCACCCTTGTATCCCTGAAAACATTCAGGCTGCAAGCAGCCTCGTGGAAAAGATTAGTTAGACTCACTGTGTGTGCTGTAATACTGCAAACATCATACATTTGTATGCTATGGCATACATTTGTGCAGGGCAGACTATCACAGCCTTCTTCCCCCACTACCGTTGTGTTCCTGGACTGGATGCTACTACTTTAAGCAGACATGAGCTTGTTGCCTTTTTGATTTCATCATCCGTCTACTGTCTCTCTCCAAGCTCTTCTATTTCTGTATGCTGGAAATGTCAACCAACTGGAGAAAGTCAGTAGCTCATTTAGCCTCTTAATTTATATAGGTGTTTTTGAAAACAATATTTAGTGTTATAACTTATTCCACTGTAAGGACAAAGTACTTTTTCTTTCTCGGAGCCAAGCATCTGGAGCATGAGATCAGTTTAAAAGTAAATTGAAAATGATGATCACAGATACCTTAGTTGCAGTTTTGATAACAACTAAATTCCTTGCATTTTTAAAGTTTTAACTGGTTATTGACTACATGACTCAAATTGTATCTTGTTCACCTGAAATTTCCCAATATGAAGCTTTCTCTACTGGAGATAGTTGAACAGCATGGACTCTGAGAAACCCATACAAAGCTCAGCCTCTTCACAATTTTTGACCAAATCACCATTTCAAATGAAACAAAAAGAAATATGAACAATTTGACACAGCAGTCTATAGCCTGATCACTCATGCACACTGTGTAATAAAAGCTGGTACCTTTTTCTTCTTTCTTTCTACATCACATCGTGCCTGCAAATAAGGTCTCTGCCACTGAGCAACTCTGCTCCTCTCTTGTGTGAACAGGCTTTCCAGTGAGATCTCAGGGAGTTACCTGAGCGGCAGGGTTCAAAGGTGAGCGCAGTCTTGAACTAAATTTAATATCCTTATTCTTAGTAATTTCTAAGTAAGCATCAGAAAATAAATGAATAATTGATTTTACAGTATGTTGATTCTCTTTGAGAACTGATCACAGTAGGAAAACTGTCCCTGGGGACTTAATAATTACGTTTTCAGGTTCAGTAGCATGTCCTGGGGAAGTCGCTTTTTTCTTTGTTTTGAAACTAGGTGGCATACTTTGTAGAGCAGCAAGAAGATATAAACTTGTTCAGAGGAAGAAGGGGCAGGGAAATTTTGATTCTGCCAAGAAAAATGTTAGAATATTGATCATAGGTGGGAAGAAAGGGGGGTAGAAATCACCAGACTTCCTAGAAGAAGGCCTGGGAAAAGGTGAGGGTGAGTATTTGAGAAATACTGCTTTAGATTAATACACAAATAACTGGAACATAACAAAGAGATTAAAAAAAAAAAGTTTGGCAAGTTCAATTTTTTTTTCCAGTGTCATACACCTAAGGCAGGCAGTGGTAGGCCTATGAAGAGTCTGGATATGTGATGTGGAAAAATTTAGGGGTGTGTAATTTTATCTGTTGGATTATGACAGCCATCATTTTGAAACATGGTGACTATCAGAACTAATTAATTCTCCAAGCCCATAGGATGCATTAAAGATACAGCTGCAGCTGGTATGCTGAGGAATGCTGCACGTCTGACAGAGGCCACCGCTTTTATCAATGTTAATGAGGGAGAAGGCACAGACAGCTGATCTAAACCAGAATGTGTGCATGATGCATACAGCTGATGGCAATGCAGACTGCTAGTCAAGGGGTGGTCTTAGCCATAGATTAGATCCTCATAGTGGCCTCTTCAGCTTTCTTTCTTTACCCTCTTTTTTTTTTGTTCTCAAAAGAGTCTTTCAGCTGGTGAAATTGTAAACAAAAGGCATTCTATCTGAGGCAATAGCACAGAGAGCTTTGCTAGGCAGACATGTTGAAAGTAGTGTATACAGCACAAACTCAATGTTATTTACTCCAACTTTTAGGGTGGTGTTAGTGGGTGAGCTGTATGGCTGGGGCTATAATCAGCACCATACTCTGAAGAGAATGACCACAAAATCATGCTCTGGGGTATCCATGTTACCCTTTCATACTACAATGGCATGTTGCTTAAGAAAAAGTCCAGCCTCAGCCAAATGTAACACCCTATGCTTGGCAGGTCTGTCAGGGCATAGGACATGTAAATGTATCCCAGATTTCTGGAGATAATTCTCTCTCCAGTGTAGGGTACGGCGCTCGGAAGATCTCGCGATGTACGGGAAGAATAGGGAACTAAGGCATATGCCATATTAGGTAAAGAGCAACGCTTATTGGCTACATAGGCATGCTTCCGCCTTCGCTACCTTTATAAGATCCAGCCTGCGTATATTAAACGCCATTTGCAGCATCCTCATATTGGTGTCTGTGCTCTCTGGCCCAGGCACGGGTGGGACGTGCCTGGCCGCCTCGGCGGACGGAGTCGATTGCCAATGTCAGGCAACAAGTGGTGACCCCGACGTGATACTCCGAGGCGGCGGACCGTAGGCGGCGGACCGTAGGCGGCGGACCGTAGGCGGTCGAGGGATCCGCAGATCATGGAAGGGATAGTCAAGGTCGTATTATCGTGTGCTCGTGAATGGGGGATTTCTATGAAATCGAACGCAGTTAAGAGCTGCATTGAGCGGTTCCTTGAAGAAGGGGCGGTTAACAGTGCCGGGGAAGTTTTATTCCCCCAGCACTGGCAGAGATGTACCACCGCGTTAACGGAATATGGTATGTCTAAAGGGAGTGCGAAAGATCTAAAGACATGGGGAGTGATAAGGCAGGTCCTCCAGAGAGCAAGGGAGGAGAGGGAGACTTGGAGGGCAGCACGGGAGGCGCTCGGAAAGAGCGAAGCAGTGGGAGTGCAGACAGAGGCTGATGAACAGACCCTCTGCAAGCTTTCAATCTGGTGCAGAGAGAACGGGTTCAAAGCCGAACACCACCTAGTATTCAAACCCGATGTGAAAGCCAAAAGCAAAGTGGCCGTCGGAGCCACGGCAGCCTTTGCAAGCACTTCAGGACCGGGACCGCCACGCCACTGAAAACCGCTGGTGTTTGGAGATCCATCGCTAACCCCCCCCGCCAGTGCCTGCATCTGTGCCTGCACCTGCGGCGCCTACACTGTCTGTGCCCCTGCTTCCGCTTGTTAGATCGCCTTGAAAAAAGGAGAAAGCGGGGCTGGGGAAGAGAAGGCGAATGAGATCAAGGAAACTTATGTTGCTGAAGGCTTGATGAAAGCCAGGAGGGAGGTGCAGAGGAATTTGATCTGTCTTTAAAAGTGGGGGTTGAAGAACTGTAATGCTTTAAGTGAGGACGGAAACCGTTATTAGGGCTATTATTTCTATTTGCTATGTTCATCTCTATTATGTGTTGTATCCTTTGTATATTGATGCCGACACGAGGTATGGTTGAAAGGTGGAAATTTGTATGATCTGTAGAATCATAAAACTTGTGCAAAATAGGATCCAAGACCCTGAGAAAGAAGATGTTTGCCTGCCCAGGCTGAGCGATAAGGAGTGCGGAGGCGGCTGCCCAGCCAGGCTCAGAGCCGACCT
>NW_028290006.1:0-31697 GCF_059628265.1 Tinamus guttatus
GCTCTTGGGGGTCCTAGGGGAGCTATAGGGGGACCTATGGGGGCTATAGGGGGCCCTATGGGGGCTCTAGGGGGTCCTATGGGGGCTATAGCGGGTCCTATGGTTGTTATAGGGGGCCCTAGTGGAGCTCTAGGGGGTCCTATGGGAGCTTTAGAGGGTCCTATGGGGGCTCTAGGGGGTCCTATGGGAGATCTGGAGGTCCTAGGGGGGCTATGGGGGTCTTATCGTGGTTATAGGGGTCCCTGGGGGAGTTCTAGGGGGTCCTATGGGGGCTATAGAGGGTCCTATGGTGGTTATAGTGTGCCCTATGGGAGCTCTAGGATATCCTATGGGGTCTATAGGGGGTACTATAGGAGCTCTAGGGGGTCTATAGGAGCTCTAGGAGGTCCTATGGGGGCTATAGGGCGTCCTATGGGAGCTCTGGGTGTCCTGTGGGGGCTCTAGGGGGCCATATGCGGTCTATAGGGGGTCCTATGCAGGTTATAGGGGACCCTATGGGAGAACTAGGGCATCCTATGGGCACTATAGAGGGTCCTATAGGAGGTCTAGGGGGCCTATAGGAGCTCTATGGGTTCCTATGGGAGCTATAGGGGGTACTATGGGAGTTCTAGGGGGCCCTATGGGGGTTATAAGGGGTCCTAGGGGAGCTCTAGGGCATGCTATGGGAGCTCTTGGGGGCCCTATGAGGGCTATATGGGGTCCTAGGGGAACTCTGGGGGTCCTATGGGGAATATAAGGGGTCCTATGGTGGTTATAGCGGGTCCTAGGGGAGCTCTACGGGGTCCTATAGGCGCTGTAGGGGGTCCTATGGGAGTTCTAGGGGGTCCTATGTGGGCTATAGGGGGTTCTAGGGGAGCTCTATGGGGTCCTAGGGGATTTGTAGGGGGCCCTATGGGGGCTATAGGGGATCTCGGTGAGCTCTGGGGGTCCTAGGGGAGCTCCAGGGGGCACTATGGGGTCTATAGGGCATCCTATGGTGGTTATAGGGGGTCCTAGGGGAGCTCTGGGGGTCCTGCCGGGGTTATAGGGTGCCCTAGGGGAGCTCTGGTGGGTCCTAGGGGAGCTCTAGGGGGTCCAATGGGGGCTATAGAGGGTCCTATGGAGGTTATAGAGGACCCTATGGGAGCTCTAGGGCATCCTATGGGCACTATAGAGGGTCCTATAGGAGGTCTAGGGGGCCTATAGGAGCTCTAGGGGGTCCTATGGGAGCTCTAGGGGGCCCTATGGGGCCCTATGAGGGTTATAGCGGGTCCTAGGGGAGCTCTAGGGCATCCTATGGAGGTTATAGGGGGCCCTATAGGAGCTCTAGGGCGTGCTATGGGAGCTGTAGGAGGCCCTATAGGGGCTGTAGGGGGTTCTAGGGGAGCTCTGGGGGTCCTATGGGAGCTCTAGGGGGCCCTATCGGAGTTATAGGGGGTCCTAGGGGAGCTCTGGGGGTCCTGTGGGGGCTCTAGGGGGTCCTATGGGGACGATAGGGGGTCCTATGGTGGTTATAGCGGGTCCTAGGGGAGCTCTAGGGGATCCTATGGGCGCTGTAGGGGGTCCTATGGGAGCCCTAGGGGGTCCTATGGGGGTTATAGGGGGTCCTATGGGGGTTATAGGGGGTCCTAGGGGAGCTCTGGGGGTTCTTACGGGAACTCTAGGGGATCCTATGGGGGTCTGGGGGAGTTATAGGAGCTTTAGGGGTCCTATGGGGGCTATAGAAGGTCCTATGGTGGTTATAGGGGGCCCTAGGGGAGCTCTAGGGCGTCCCATGGAGCTCTAGGGGGCCTTATGGGGGCTCTAGAGCGTCCTATGGGAGTTCTAGGGTTCCCTATGGGAGCTATATGGGGTCCTAGGGGAACTCTGGGGGGTCCTAGGGGAGCTCTAGGAGGTCCTATGGGGGCTGTAGAGGGTCCTATGGTGGTTATAGGGGGTCCTAGGGGAGCTCTGGGGGTCCTGTGGGGGCGCTAGGGGGCCCTATGGGGGCTCTTAGGGGTCCTAAGGAGGTTATAGGTGGCCCTATGGGAGCTCTAGGGCATTCTATGGGGAATATAGGGGATCCTATAGGAGCCCTAGGGGGCAATAGGAGCTCTAGGAGTTCCTATGGGAGCTATACGGGGTATTATGAGAGGTCTAAGGGGTCCTATGGGGGCTATGGAGTGTCCTTTGATTGTTATCGGGGGCCCTAGGGGAGCTCTAGGGGCCAATATGGGGGCTATAGGGGGTTCTATGGGAGCTCTGGGGCTCCTAGTGGAGCTCTAGGGGGTCGTATGGGAGCTCTGGGGGTCCTAGGGGGACTATAGGGGGATCCTATGGTGGTTATAGGGGGCGCTGGGGGAGTTCTAGGGGGTCCTATGGGGGCTATTGTGGGTCCTATGGTGGTTATAGTGTGCCCTATAGGAGTTCTAGGGCATCCTATGGGGACTACAGGGGGTCCTGTAGGAGCTCTAGGGTGTCTATAGGAGCTCTACGGGGTCCTATGGGGGCTATAGAGGGTCCTATGGTGGTTATAGGGGGCCCTAGGGGAGCTCTAGGGCGTCCTATGGGAGCTCTAGGAGGCTCTCTGGGGGCTATAGGGGGTCCAATTGGGAGCTCTGGAGGTCCTATGGGGGCTCTGGGGAATTATAGGAGCTTTAGGGGGTCCTATGGGGGCTATAGAAGGTCCTATGGTGGTTATAGGGGGCCCTAGGGGAGCTCTCGGGCATCCTATGGGGACTATAGGGGATCCTATAGGAGCTCTAGGGCATCCTATGGGGGCTCTAGGGCGTCCTATGGGACCTCTCGGGGGCCCTATGGGGGCTATAGGGCATCTTATGGGGACTATAGGGGGTCCTATAGGAGCTCTAGGGGGGCTATAGGAGCTCTAGGGGGCCCTATGGGGGCTATAGGGCATCCTATGGTGGTTATAGGGGGCCCTAGGGAGCTCTAGGTGGTCCTATGGGGGCTATAGGGGCTCCTAGTGGCGCTCTGGGGGTTCTAGGGGAGCTCTGGGGGCCCTATGGGGGCTCTTAGGGGTCCTATGGTGGTTATAGGTGGCCCTATGGGAGCTCTAGGGCATCCTATGGGGACTATAGGGGATCTTATAGAAGCTCTAGGGGGGCTATAGGAGCTCTAGGGGTTCCTATGGGGCTCTAGGGGGTCCTTTGGGAGTTCTAGGGGGCCCTATCGGGGTTATAGGGGGTCCTGTGGGGTCTCTAGGGGGTCCTATGCGGGCTCTAGGGGGTCCTATGGGAGTTCTAGGGAGCCCCATGGGGGTTATAGGGGGTCCTAGGGGAGCTCTAGGGCGTCCCGTGGAGCTCTAGGGGGTCCTATGGGGGCTTTAGGGGGTTCTATGGGAGCTCTGGTGTCCAGTGGGGGCTATAGGGGGCCCTATGGGAGCTCTAGGGGGCCCTATGAGGATTATAGGGGATCCTATAGGAGTTCTTGGGGGTCCTATGGGGGCTCTTGGGGGTCCTAGGGGAGTTCTAGGGGGCCTCTGGGAGCTATAGGGCATCGTATGGTGGTTATAGGGCGCCCTAGGGGAGCTCTAGGGCGTCCTATGGGAGCTCTAGGAGGCCCTATGGGGGCTATAGGGGGTCGTAGGGGAGCTGTGGGGATCCCGTGGGGTCTCTAGGGGGTCCTATGGGGGCTATAGGGGCCCCTAAAGGAGCTCTAGGGGGCCCGATGGGTGCTATAGGGGGGTCCTATGGGAGCTCTGGGGGTTCTAGGGGAGCTCTAGGGGTTCCTATGGGGGCTATAGGGGTTCCTAGGGGGTCTATAGGGGCTCCTATGGTGGTTATAGGGCACGCTGAGGGAGTTCTAGGGGTTCCTATGGGTGCTATAGGGGCTCCTATGGTGGTTATAGTGTGCCCTATGGGAGCTCTAGGGCATCCTATGGGGTCTATAGGGGATCCTATAGGAGGTCTAGGGGGTCTATAGGAGCTCTAGGGGGTCCTATGGGAGCTCTATGGGGCCCTATGGGGTCTATAGGGTTTCTAGGGGAGCTCTGGTGGTCCTAGGGGAGCTCCAGGGGGCCCTATGGGGGCTATAGGGGATCCTATGGTGGTTATAAGGGGGTCCTAGGGAGCTCTGGGGGTCCTGTGTGGGCGCTAGGGGGCCCTATGGGGGCTATAGTGGGTCCTATGGTGGTTATAGGTGGCCCTATGGGAGCTCTAGGGCATCCTATGGGGACTATAGAGGGTCATAGAGGAGGTTTAGGGGGTCTATAGGAGCTCTAGGGGTTCCTATGGGGGCTCTAGGGGGTCCTATGGGGCTTATAGGGGGTCCTAGGGGAGTTCTGGAGGGTCCTAGGGGATCTCTAGGGGATCCTATGGGTGCTCTGGGGGATTTATAGGAGCTCTAGGGGGTCCTATGGGGGCTATAGAAGGTCCTATGGTGGTTATAGGGGGCCCTAGGGGAGCTCTAGGGCGTCCCATGGAGCTCTAGGGAGCCCTATGGGAGCTATAGGGGGTCCTAGGGGAGCTCTGGGGTTCCTAGGGGAGCTCTAGGGGGCCCTATGGGGGCTATAGGGCATCCTATGGGGACTATATGGGGTCCTATGGTGGTTATAGGGGCCCTAAGGGAGCTCTAGGTGGTGCTATGGGGGCTATAGGGGGCCCTAGGGGAGCTCTAGGGCGTCCTATGGGAGCTCTAGGAGGCTCTCTGGGGGCTATAGGGGGTCCTAGGGAACTCTGAGCCTCCTCTGAGGCTCTGAGCCTCCTGGACTCAGATATGGGCAGCTGGGAGCCTCCTGGCCTCCTCTACGGGGGCCTCTGAGCCTCCCGGCCTCTGACATGGTGGACTCTGAGCCTCTCCTATGGGGGTAGGGAGCCGCCCGGCCTCCTCTGTGGGGGCCTCTGAGCCTCCTGGACTCCACTATGGACGTCTTTCAGCCTCCTGGCTGTCCCAGCCTTCTTTATGGGGACCTGAGCCTCCCGGCCTCCGATATGGGGGGCCCTGGAGCCTTCTGGCCTCCGATATGGGTGCCTCTGAGTCTCCTGGACTCAGATATGGGGAGCTGGGAGCCTCCTGATCTCCTCTATGGGGGCCTCTGAGCCTCCCGGCCTTCGATATGTGGGACTGGGAGCCTCCTGGCCTCCAATATGGGGTCCCTGAGCCTCCCATCCTTCCCTATGGGGGTCTGGGAGCTTCCCAGCCTCATCTACAAGGGCCTCTGAGCCTCCCGGCCTCCTCTGTGCACAACTGGGAGCCTCCCCGCATCCGATATGGGGGGCCCTGGAGCCTCCTGGCCTCCACTACGGGAAACTGGGAGCCTCCGGGCCTCTCATATGGGGGCCTCTGAGCCTCTTGGCTTCTCATATGGGGTCCTCTGAGCCTCCCAGCCTCTGATATGGGGGACTGGGAGCCTCCTGGCCTCTCATACAGGAGCCTCTGAGCCTTCTGGCCTCCACCATGGGGGTCTGGGAGCCTCCATTATGGGGACCTAGAGCCTCTGGAACTCCTCTGTGGGGGCTTCTGAGCCTCCTGGCCTCCGCTATGGGGGCCCTGGGGCCTCCCAGCCTCTGATATGGGGACCTAGAGCCTCTCCTATGGGGGTCTGGGAGCCTCCCGGCCTCCTCTACGGGGGCCTCTGAGCCTCCTGGACTCCACTATGGACGTCTTTCAGCCTCCTGGCCTCTCATATAGGGGCCTATGACTGTCCCAGCCTTCTTTAAGGGAAACTGAGCCTCCTGGAATCGGATATGGGGAGCTAGGAGCCTCCTGGCCTCCGATATGGGGGCCTATGAGCCTCCTGGCCTCCAATACGGGGAGCCCCGGAGCCTTCTGGCCTCCAATATGGGGAGCTGGGAGCCTCCTGGCCTCTCATATTGGGGCCTCTGAGCCTCCTGGACTCCGCTATGGGGAGCTGGGAGTCTCCTGGCCTGCACTGTGGGTGCCTCTGAGCCTCCTGGCTTCTCATATGGGGGTCTCTGACCCTCCCAGCCTCCTCTATGGGGGCCTCTGAGCCTCTCCTACGGGGGGCCTCTGAGCCTCCCAGCCTCTGATACGGGGGACTGGGAGCCTCCTGGCCTCTCATACAGGAGCCTCTGAGCCTCCTGGCCTCTGCTATGGGGGTCTGGGAGCCTCCGTTATGGGGACCTAGAGCCTCGCGACCTCCTCTGTGGGGGTCTGTGAGCCTCCTGGCCTCCTCTATGGGGGTCTCAGAGTCTCTCCTATGCGGGACCTGGAGCCTCCTGGACTCCGCTACGGGGCCCTTGGTCCTCCTGTCCTCCGACATGGGGGGCATCTGAGCCTCCCGGCCTCCGATACTGGGGGCCCTGGAGCCTCCTGGCCTCCGATATGGGTGCCTCTGAGTCTCCTGGACTCAGATATGTGGAGCTGGGAGCCTCCCGGCCTCCTCTATGGGGTCCTCTGAGTCTCACGGCCTTTGATATGGGGGACCCTGGTGCCTCCCGGTCTCTGATATGGGGGTCTCTGAGCCTCTCCTATGGGGGTCTGGCAGCCTCCCAGCCTCCTCTATGGGGGCCTCTGAGCCTCCTGGCTTCTCATACGGGGGTGTCTGAGCCTCCCATCCTTCTCTATGGGGGCCTCTGAGTGTCCTGGACTCCGATATGGGGCACGGGGAGCCTCCCGGCCTCATCTATAGGGTCTCTGAGCCTCCTGGACTCCTCCATGGCGTCCTCTGAGCCTCTCCTATGGGAGTCTGGGAGCCTCCCAGCCTCCTCTATGGGGGTCTCTGAGCCTCGTGGACTCCACTACAGGCATCTCTCAGCCTCCTGGCCTCTCATATAGTGGCCTGAGTGTCCAAGCCTTCTCTATGTGGGTCTGAGCCTCCTGGACTCGGATATGGGGGGCTGGGAGCCTCCTGGCCTCTCATACAGGAGCCTCCGAGCCTCCTGGCCTCCACCATTGGGGTCTGAAAGTCTCCCAGCCTCCTCTGTGGGGGTCTCTGAACCTCTCCTATGGGGGGCCTGGAGCCTCCTGGAGTCCGCTAAGCGGGGGGCAGTCCTCCTGGACTCTGATATGGGGGTCTCTGAGTCTCCTGGCCTCCGATATGGGGACCTAGAGCCTCTCCTATGGGGGGCTGGGAGCCTCCCAGCCTCTGCTATGGGAGTCTCTGAGGCTCCCGGCCTCCGATATGGGGGGCTGTAGGGAAATGCTGTGCTGAGGATCTGCAGAGCTGAGAAGAGCCTGTGCGGTCGGGACCTAGCAAAGCTCCTGGCAACCAATCAGAACGAGCCTGGAAACCCCTCAGCTGCTTGTAGGGATCAATATCCGCGCACGTCGGTAACACCGGAGCGAGACCTGACCTCATGTTGAGTCCGTGTCCTGTGATCCGGCTCGGCTCCCGGAAAGGCCGTGCAGTTATCCTGCGCTGGGCCAACAGCCGGCGCCCGAACAGGGACCCGACGGCGGGAACGTTGGGACCCGACGGCAGGGGACCAAACGGCAGGAAAGTTGCTGCGACGGGTGGGAGATCCTGGGTCGCCGCGGCCGGACGGAGGATCCAGGAGCCGGGAAGCGGCGTCCGCTGCGAGGGATTCTCTGCTCCCAATCAGGCCTGGCTGCTGCAAAAGGAAAAAGGGGCAGTTAGAGAGGAATGGGCAGAGAGCCGCGGCCAGGGCTGCCCAGCAGGGCTGCTCAATCCCGGCTTTCAGGTCGCAGGGGAAGCACAACGGGAACGCTGGCTAGGGGATAAGGAAGCAGGCCAAGGCCAGAGCGAATAAAAGAGCTGTTGAACTGAAAGGAGGAGCTGAACAAGCCAGGGGGGCTGGAAGGGTCTCGGTTACATCATTGTCAGCCAATCAGGAGCCTGCGCAGTGACGTCACTAACTGCCACAATCATATAAACGTGCTGCATGCGAGCTAATAAACGAGCAGGATCCTTTAACTGCCATCGAGGGGGCGTCCTGACTCCGGCCGACCTCCTACAGGGGGACGTGGAGGGACATGAGGGACACGGGAGACATGGGGGGACACTGGGAACATGAGGGGACATGGGGGAACACTGGGGACACGGGGGGACATGGTGGGACTCGGGGGACATGGGGGACACACGGAGGGAACACTGACGGACAAAGGGGATACGGAGGGACACGGCGGGACGTGCAGCAACACGGGGGGACACAGAGGACATGGAAGGACACACATGGACACACGGAGGGACATGCAGGGGACACACAGGGACACACAGGTGACACATGGGGACACACGGGGGATACTGGGGGACACATGGAAGGACACAGAGGGAAACAGAGACACACGGAGGGACACGCAGGTGACACAGGGGACACACGGAGGGACACGCAGGTGATACAGGGACACACAGGGACACACAGGTGACACAGGGGACACACGGAGGGACACGCAGGTGACACAGGGGACACCCGGGGACACGCGGTGCCCCTCCCGGCGTCCCCGTGCGCCGGCGGCTCCCGCGCCGCCTCCTGCAGCAGCCCCAGAGGCTCTCGCAGCCCCGCGGCAGCCTGCGGCGGGGACGGGCCAGCGCGGCCCCAGGGACCCAACGGCCCCGTGTCCCTGCGCGGCCCCCATAGCCCCCACGTTCCCCCTATTCCCCCCTGGATCCCCGTGTCCCCCCATGTCCCCATCGCCCCCCTGTGTCCCCGTCCCCCCTCTGTGTCCCCCCCCTTGTCCCCACGTGCTCCAGGCGGCTCCACAAGCCCCGGCTCATCCCGTCGCTGCCCAGGGCCCCGCTGAGGCGCCCGAGGAGCCGCTGCAGCCCCGGCTGCTCCCGCAGGGGCTCCAGGGCGCCGCGTGGGGGGCGTTAATTGAGGGGGGGGGGGTAACGAGCCCCTTCGTTAACTCCCTCATTAACCACCCCCCCCATTAACGAGCCCCTTCATTAACCCCCCCATTAACACTCCCTCATTAGCGGGCCCTTTCATTAACCCCCTCATTAAGCCCCCGCATTATCTCTCCCCCTCCCACCAACCCCCCCCCCCCCCGGATCCCGGTTTCCTACCCGGCAGCTCCAGCCCCAGCTCCATGGTCTGCGCTGGGGCACGGGGGAGTCCCAATGTCCCCCTGCGGGTGACACCAACCCCCCCCGTTACCCCAATGACCCCCTGTGGGTAACACGACCGACCCTGGGAGCGTGAGGGGGGGCGGGAGCCGGCGGCGCCGACTGCGCCCTTCCCCTTCCGCCTCCGGCGACCCGCCCCTTCCGCCGCGTCTGCGCGCGGAGGTGCCCAATGGCGGCGCGTTGCCCCTAGCGACGGCTCCACCAATGACGGCGAGTTGCCCCCAGCGACGGCTCCGCCAATGGTGGCGCGTAGCCCTCCACCCGTCTGCGCATGCGCCGCCTCCCCCTCCCCATTGCAGTACCGATTTTCGGACACGGGATGGCAGCAGTGAGCGCTCCCGATGCTCTGCGCATGACCGCCCTTCCCCGTGCCGTTGCAGTACCGATATTCGGACACCGTTCGGACGATAATTCTAGTAACCAGTGATGCAAATACAAAGGCTCCTAATTGGTAGACAATGACCTAACTAAGACCCTCCCCCGGCCGTGGCCGTACCGATTTTCGGACACGGGATGGCAGCAGTGAGCCCTCCCGACGCTCTGCGCATGCGCAGCCTCCCCCTCTCCGTTGCAGTACCGATATTCGGACACCGTTCGGACGATAATTCTAGTAACCAGTGATGCAAATACAAAGGCTCCTAATTGGTAGACAATGACCTAACTAAGACCCTCCCCCTCCCCTTTGCAGTACCGATTTTCGGACACGGGATGGCAGCAGTGAGCCCTCCCGACGCTCTGCGCATGCGCAGCCTTTCCCCGGCTATTGCAGTACCGATTTTCGGACACGGGATGGCAGCAGTGAGCCCTCCCGACGCTCTGCGCATGCGCAGCCTCCCCCTCCCCGTTGCAGTACCGATTTTCGGACACGGGATGGCAGCAGTGAGCCCTCCCGACGTTCTGCGCATGCGCATCCTCCCCCTCGCTATTGCAGTACCGATTTTCGGACACGGGATGGCAGCAGTGAGCGCTCCCGACGCTCTGCGCATGCGCGTCCCTCCCCCTCCCTATTGCAGTACCGATTTTCGGACACGGGATGGCAGCAGTGAGCCCTTCCGACGTTCTGCACATGCGCAGCCTCCCCCTCCCCGTTGCAGTACCGATTCTCGGACACGGGATGGCAGCAGTGAGCCCTCCCGACGTTCTGCGCATGCGCAGCCGCCCCCTCCCCGTTGCAGTAATGATTTTCGGACACGGGATGGCAGCAGTGAGCCCTCCCGATGCTCTGCGCATGCGCGTCCCTCCGCTGGCCGTTGCAGTACCGATATTCGGACACCGTTCGGACGATAATTCTAGTAACCAGTGATGCAAATACAAAGGCTCCTAATTGGTAGACAATGACCTAACTAAGACCCTCCCCCGGCCGTGGCCGTACCGATTTTCGGACACGGGAAGGCAGCAGTGAGCCCTCCCGACGCTCTGCGCATGCGCAGCCTCCCCCTCCCCGTTGCAGTACCGATTTTCGGACACGGGATGGCAGCAGTGAGCCCTCCCGACGTTCTGCGCATGCGCAGCCTCCCCCTCCCCGTTGCAGTACCGATTTTCGCACACGGGATGGCAGCAGTGAGCCCTCCCGACGCTCTGCGCATGCGCAGCCTCCCGCTCCCCGTTGCAGTACCGATTTTCGGACACGGGATGGCAGCAGTGAGGCCTCCCGACGCTCTGCGCATGCGCAGCCTTCCGCTCCCCCGTTGCAGTACCGATTTTCGGACACGGGATGGCAGCAGTGAGCGCTCCCGACGCTCTGCGCATGCGCAGCCTCCCCCTCCCTATTGCAGTACCGATTTTCGGACACGGGATGGCAGCAGTGAGCCCTCCCGATGCTCTGCGCATGCGCGTCCCTCCGCTGGCCGTTGCAGTACCGATATTCGGACACCGTTCGGACGATAATTCTAGTAACCAGTGATGTAAATAAAAAGACTCCTAATTGGTAGACAATGACCTAAATAAGACCCTCCCCCGGCCGTGGCCGTACCGATTTTCGGAAACGGGATGGCAGCAGTGAGCCCTCCCGACGTTCTGCGCATGCGCAGCCTTCCGTTCCCCGTTGCAGTACCGATTTTCGGACACGGGATGGCAGCAGTGAGCGCTCCCGACGCTCTGCGCATGCGCAGGCTCCCGCTCCCCGTTGCAGTACCGATTTTCGGACACGGGATGGCAGCAGTGAGCCCTCCCGACGCTCTGCGCATGCGCAGCCCCCCCCTCCCCGTTGCAGTACCGATATTCGGACACCGTTCGGACGATAATTCTAGTAACCAGTGATGCAAATACAAAGGCTCCTAATTGGTAGACAATGACCTAACTAAGACCCTCCCCCGGCCGTGGCCGTACCGATTTTCGGACACGGGATGGCAGCAGTGAGCCCTCCCGACGCTCTGCGCATGCGCAGCCTCCCCCTCCCCGTTGCAGTACCGATTTTCGGACACGGGATGGCAGCAGTGAGCGCTCCCGACGCTCTGCGCATGACCGCCCTTCCCCGTGCCGTTGCAGTACCGATATTCGGACACCGTTCGGACGATAATTCTAGTAACCAGTGATGCAAATACAAAGGCTCCTAATTGGTAGACAATGACCTAAATAAGACCCTCCCCCGGCCGTGGCCGTACCGATTTTCGGACACGGGATGGCAGCAGTGAGCCCTCCCGACGCTCTGCGCATGCGCAGCCTCCCCCTCTCCGTTGCAGTACCGATATTCGGACACCGTTCGGACGATAATTCTAGTAACCAGTGATGCAAATACAAAGGCTCCTAATTGGTAGACAATGACCTAACTAAGACCCTCCCCCGGCCGTGGCCGTACCGATTTTCGGACACGGGATGGCAGCAGTGAGCGCTCCCGACGCTCTGCGCATGCGCAGCCTTTCCCCGGCTATTGCAGTACCGATTTTCGGACACGGGATGGCAGCAGTGAGCGCTCCCGACGCTCTGCGCATGCGCGGTATCCTCCTTCCTATTGCAGTACCGATTTTCGGACACGGGATGGCAGCAGTGAGCGCTCCCGACGTTCTGCGCATGCGCAGCCTCCCCCTCCCCGTTGCAGTACCGATTTTCGCACACGGGATGGCAGCAGTGAGCGCTCCCGACGCTCTGCGCATGCGCAGCCTCCCCCTCCCCGTTGCAGTACCGACTTTCGGACACGGGATGGCAGCAGTGAGCCCTCCCGATGCTCTGCGCATGCGCAGCCTTCCGCTCCCCCGTTGCAGTACCGATTTTCGGACACGGGATGGCAGCAGTGAGCCCTCCCGACGCTCTGCGCATGCGCGTCCCTCCGCTGGCCGTTGCAGTACCGATATTCGGACACCGTTCGGACGATAATTCTAGTAACCAGTGATGTAAATAAAAAGACTCCTAATTGGTAGACAATGACCTAAATAAGACCCTCCCCCGGCCGTGGCCGTACCGATTTTCGGAAACGGGATGGCAGCAGTGAGCCCTCCCGAAGTTCTGCGCATGCGCAGCCTTCCGTTCCCCGTTGCAGTACCGATTTTCGGACACGGGATGGCAGCAGTGAGCGCTCCCGACGCTCTGCGCATGCGCAGCCTTTCCCCGGCTATTGCAGTACCGATTTTCGGACACGGGATGGCAGCAGTGAGCCCTCCCGACGCTCTGCGCATGCGCAGCCTCCCCCTCCCCGTTGCAGTACCGATTTTCGGACACGGGATGGCAGCAGTGAGCCCTCCCGACGTTCTGCGCATGCGCATCCTCCCCCTCGCTATTGCAGTACCGATTTTCGGACACGGGATGGCAGCAGTGAGCCCTCCCGACGCTCTGCGCATGCGCGTCCCTCCCCCTCCCTATTGCAGTACCGATTTTCGGACACGGGATGGCAGCAGTGAGCCCTCCCGACGTTCTGCGCATGCGCAGCCGCCCCCTCCCCGTTGCAGTAATGATTTTCGGACACGGGATGGCAGCAGTGAGCCCTCCCGATGCTCTGCGCATGCGCGTCCCTCCGCTGGCCGTTGCAGTACCGATATTCGGACACCGTTCGGACGATAATTCTAGTAACCAGTGATGCAAATACAAAGGCTCCTAATTGGTAGACAATGACCTAACTAAGACCCTCCCCCGGCCGTGGCCGTACCGATTTTCGGACACGGGAAGGCAGCAGTGAGCCCTCCCGACGCTCTGCGCATGCGCAGCCTCCCCCTCCCCGTTGCAGTACCGATTTTCGGACACGGGATGGCAGCAGTGAGCCCTCCCGACGTTCTGCGCATGCGCAGCCTCCCCCTCCCCGTTGCAGTACCGATTTTCGCACACGGGATGGCAGCAGTGAGCCCTCCCGACGCTCTGCGCATGCGCAGCCTCCCGCTCCCCGTTGCAGTACCGATTTTCGGACACGGGATGGCAGCAGTGAGGCCTCCCGACGCTCTGCGCATGCGCAGCCTTCCGCTCCCCCGTTGCAGTACCGATTTTCGGACACGGGATGGCAGCAGTGAGCGCTCCCGACGCTCTGCGCATGCGCAGCCTCCCCCTCCCTATTGCAGTACCGATTTTCGGACACGGGATGGCAGCAGTGAGCGCTCCCGATGCTCTGCGCATGCGCGTCCCTCCGCTGGCCGTTGCAGTACCGATATTCGGACACCGTTCGGACGATAATTCTAGTAACCAGTGATGTAAATAAAAAGACTCCTAATTGGTAGACAATGACCTAAATAAGACCCTCCCCCGGCCGTGGCCGTACCGATTTTCGGAAACGGGATGGCAGCAGTGAGCCCTCCCGACGTTCTGCGCATGCGCAGCCTTCCGTTCCCCGTTGCAGTACCGATTTTCGGACACGGGATGGCAGCAGTGAGCGCTCCCGACGCTCTGCGCATGCGCAGGCTCCCGCTCCCCGTTGCAGTACCGATTTTCGGACACGGGATGGCAGCAGTGAGCCCTCCCGACGCTCTGCGCATGCGCAGCCCCCCCCTCCCCGTTGCAGTACCGATATTCGGACACCGTTCGGACGATAATTCTAGTAACCAGTGATGCAAATACAAAGGCTCCTAATTGGTAGACAATGACCTAAATAAGACCCTCCCCCGGCCGTGGCCGTACCGATTTTCGGACACGGGATGGCAGCAGTGAGCCCTCCCGACGCTCTGCGCATGCGCAGCCTCCCCCTCTCCGTTGCAGTACCGATATTCGGACACCGTTCGGACGATAATTCTAGTAACCAGTGATGCAAATACAAAGGTCCTAATTGGTAGACAATGACCTAACTAAGACCCTCCCCCGGCCGTGGCCGTACCGATTTTCGGACACGGGATGGCAGCAGTGAGCGCTCCCGACGCTCTGCGCATGCGCAGCCTTTCCCCGGCTATTGCAGTACCGATTTTCGGACACGGGATGGCAGCAGTGAGCGCTCCGCGCTCTGAGCATGCGCGGTATCCTCCTTCTATTGCAGTACCGATTTCGGACACGGGATGGCAGCAGTGAGCGCTCCCGACGTTCTGCGCATGCGCAGCCTCCCCTCCCCGTTGCAGTACCGATTTTCGTACACGGGATGGCAGCAGTGAGCGCTCCCGACGCTCTGCGCATGCGCAGCCTCCCCCTCCCCCGTTGCAGTACCGATTTTCGGACACGGGATGGCAGCAGTGAGCCCTCCCGACGCTCTGCGCATGCGCAGCCCCCCCCTCCCCGTTGCAGTACCGATTTTCGGACACGGGATGGCAGCAGTGAGCGCTCCGACGCTCTGCGCATGACCGCCCTTCCCAGTGCCGTTGCAGTACCGATATTCGGACACCGTTCGGACGATAATTCTAGTAACCAGTGATGCAAATACAAAGGCTCCTAATTGGTAGACAATGACCTAACTAAGACCCTCCCCGGCCGTGGCTCGTACCGATTTTCGGACACGGGATGGCAGCAGTGAGCCCTCCCGACGCTCTGCGCATGCGCAGCCTCCCCCTCTCCGTTGCAGTACCGATATTCGGACACCGTTCGGACGATAATTCTAGTAACCAGTGATGCAAATACAAAGGCTCCTAATTGGTAGACAATGACCTAACTAAGACCCTCCCCCTCCCCTTTGCAGTAACGATTTTCGGACACGGGATGGCAGCAGTGAGCGCTCCCGACGCTCTGCGCATGCGCAGCCTTTCCCCGGCTATTGCAGTACCGATTTTCGGACACGGGATGGCAGCAGTGAGCCCTCCCGACGCTCTGCGCATGCGCAGCCTCAGCCTCCCCCGTTGCAGTACCGATTTTCGGACACGGGATGGCAGCAGTGAGCCCTCCCGACGTTCTGCGCCATGCGCATCCTCCCCTCGCTATTGCAGTACCGATTTTCGGACACGGGATGGCAGCAGTGAGCGCTCCCGACGCTCTGCGCATGCGCGTCCCTCCCCCCCCCCCTATTGCAGTACCGATTTTCGGACACGGGATGGCAGCAGTGAGCCCTTCCGACGTTCTGCACATGCGCAGCCTCCCCCTCCCCGTTGCAGTACCGATTCTCGGACACGGGATGGCAGCAGTGAGCCCTCCCGACGTTCTGCGCATGCGCAGCCGCCCCCTCCCGTTGCAGTAATGATTTTCGGACACGGGATGGCAGCAGTGAGCCCTCCCGATGCTCTGCCGCATGCGCGTCCCTCCGCTGGCCGTTGCAGTACCGATATTCGGACACCGTTCGGACGATAATTCTAGTAACCAGTGATGCAAATACAAAGGCTCCTAATTGGTAGACAATGACCTAACTAAGACCCTCCCCCGGCCGTGGCCGTACCGATTTTCGGACACGGGATGGCAGCAGTGAGCCCTCCCGACGTTCTGCGCATGCGCAGCCTTCCGTTCCTCGTTGCAGTACCGATTTTCGGACACGGGAAGGCAGCAGTGAGCCCTCCCGACGCTCTGCGCATGCGCAGCCTCCCCCTCCCCGTTGCAGTACCGATTTTCGGACACGGGATGGCAGCAGTGAGCCCTCCCGACGTTCTGCGCATGCGCAGCCTCCCCCTCCCCGTTGCAGTACCGATTTTCGCACACGGGATGGCAGCAGTGAGGCCTCCCGACGCTCTGCGCATGCGCAGCCTTCGGCTCCCCCGTTGCAGTACCGATTTTCGGACACGGCATGGCAGCAGTGAGCGCTCCCGACGCTCTGCGCATGCGCAGCCTCCCCCTCCCTATTGCAGTACCGATTTTCGGACACGGGATGGCAGCAGTGAGCCCTCCCGATGCTCTGCGCATGCGCGTCCCTCCGCTGGCCGTTGCAGTACCGATATTCGGACACCGTTCGGACGATAATTCTAGTAACCAGTGATGTAAATAAAAAGACTCCTAATTGGTAGAAAATGACCTAAATAAGACCCTCCCCCGGCCGTGGCCGTACCGATTTTCGGAAACGGGATGGCAGCAGTGAGCCCTCCCGACGTTCTGCGCATGCGCAGCCTTCCGTTCCCCGTTGCAGTACCGATTTTCGGACACGGGATGGCAGCAGTGAGCGCTCCCGACGCTCTGCGCATGCGCAGCCTCCCGCTCCCCGTTGCAGTACCGATTTTCGGACACCGTTCGGACGATAATTCTAGTAACCAGTGATGCAAATACAAAGGCTCCTAATTGGTAGACAATGACCTAACTAAGACCCTCCCCCGGCCGTGGCCGTACCGATTTTCGGACACGGGATGGCAGCAGTGAGCGCTCCCGACGCTCTGCGCATGCGCAGCCTTTCCCCGGCTATTGCAGTACCGATTTTCGGACACGGGATGGCAGCAGTGAGCGCTCCCGACGTTCTGCGCATGCGCAGCCTCCCCCTCCCCGTTGCAGTACCGATTTTCGGACACGGGATGGCAGCAGTGAGCGCTCCCGACGCTCTGCGCATGCGCAGCCTCCCCCTCCCCGTTGCAGTACCGACTTTCGGACACGGGATGGCAGCAGTGAGCCCTCCCGATGCTCTGCGCATGCGCAGCCTTCCGCTCCCCCGTTGCAGTACCGATTTTCGGACACGGGATGGCAGCAGTGAGCCCTCCCGACGCTCTGCGCATGCGCGTCCCTCCGCTGGCCGTTGCAGTACCGATATTCGGACACCGTTCGGACGATAATTCTAGTAACCAGTGATGTAAATAAAAAGACTCCTAATTGGTAGACAATGACCTAAATAAGACCCTCCCCCGGCCGTGGCCGTACCGATTTTCGGAAACGGGATGGCAGCAGTGAGCCCTCCCGAAGTTCTGCGCATGCGCAGCCTTCCGTTCCCCGTTGCAGTACCGATTTTCGGACACGGGATGGCAGCAGTGAGCGCTCCCGACGCTCTGCGCATGCGCAGCCTCCCGCTCCCCGTTGCAGTACCGATTTTCGGACACGGGATGGCAGCAGTGAGCCCTCCCGACGCTCTGCGCATGCGCAGCCCCCCCCTCCCCGTTGCAGTACCGATATTCGGACACCGTTCGGACGATAATTCTAGTAACCAGTGATGCAAATACAAAGGCTCCTAATTGGTAGACAATGACCTAACTAAGACCCTCCCCCGGCCGTGGCCGTACCGATTTTCGGACACGGGATGGCAGCAGTGAGCCCTCCCGACGCTCTGCGCATGCGCAGCCTCCCCCTCCCCGTTGCAGTACCGATTTTCGGACACGGGATGGCAGCAGTGAGCGCTCCCGACGCTCTGCGCATGACCGCCCTTCCCCGTGCCGTTGCAGTACCGATATTCGGACACCGTTCGGACGATAATTCTAGTAACCAGTGATGCAAATACAAAGGCTCCTAATTGGTAGACAATGACCTAACTAAGACCCTCCCCCGGCCGTGGCCGTACCGATTTTCGGACACGGGATGGCAGCAGTGAGCCCTCCCGACGCTCTGCGCATGCGCAGCCTCCCCCTCTCCGTTGCAGTACCGATATTCGGACACCGTTCGGACGATAATTCTAGTAACCAGTGATGCAAATACAAAGGCTCCTAATTGGTAGACAATGACCTAACTAAGACCCTCCCCCTCCCCTTTGCAGTACCGATTTTCGGACACGGGATGGCAGCAGTGAGCGCTCCCGACGCTCTGCGCATGCGCAGCCTTTCCCCGGCTATTGCAGTACCGATTTTCGGACACGGGATGGCAGCAGTGAGCCCTCCCGACGCTCTGCGCATGCGCAGCCTCCCCCTCCCCGTTGCAGTACCGATTTTCGGACACGGGATGGCAGCAGTGAGCCCTCCCGACGTTCTGCGCATGCGCATCCTCCCCCTCGCTATTGCAGTACCGATTTTCGGACACGGGATGGCAGCAGTGAGCGCTCCCGACGCTCTGCGCATGCGCGTCCCTCCCCCTCCCTATTGCAGTACCGATTTTCGGACACGGGATGGCAGCAGTGAGCCCTCCCGACGTTCTGCGCATGCGCAGCCGCCCCCTCCCCGTTGCAGTAATGATTTTCGGACACGGGATGGCAGCAGTGAGCCCTCCCGATGCTCTGCGCATGCGCGTCCCTCCGCTGGCCGTTGCAGTACCGATATTCGGACACCGTTCGGACGATAATTCTAGTAACCAGTGATGCAAATACAAAGGCTCCTAATTGGTAGACAATGACCTAACTAAGACCCTCCCCCGGCCGTGGCCGTACCGATTTTCGGACACGGGATGGCAGCAGTGAGCCCTCCCGACGTTCTGCGCATGCGCAGCCTTCCGTTCCTCGTTGCAGTACCGATTTTCGGACACGGGAAGGCAGCAGTGAGCCCTCCCGACGCTCTGCGCATGCGCAGCCTCCCCCTCCCCGTTGCAGTACCGATTTTCGGACACGGGATGGCAGCAGTGAGCCCTCCCGACGTTCTGCGCATGCGCAGCCTCCCCCTCCCCGTTGCAGTACCGATTTTCGCACACGGGATGGCAGCAGTGAGCCCTCCCGACGCTCTGCGCATGCGCAGCCTCCCGCTCCCCGTTGCAGTACCGATTTTCGGACACGGGATGGCAGCAGTGAGGCCTCCCGACGCTCTGCGCATGCGCAGCCTTCCGCTCCCCCGTTGCAGTACCGATTTTCGGACACGGGATGGCAGCAGTGAGCGCTCCCGACGCTCTGCGCATGCGCAGCCTCCCCCTCCCTATTGCAGTACCGATTTTCGGACACGGGATGGCAGCAGTGAGCCCTCCCGATGCTCTGCGCATGCGCGTCCCTCCGCTGGCCGTTGCAGTACCGATATTCGGACACCGTTCGGACGATAATTCTAGTAACCAGTGATGTAAATAAAAAGACTCCTAATTGGTAGAAAATGACCTAAATAAGACCCTCCCCCGGCCGTGGCCGTACCGATTTTCGGAAACGGGATGGCAGCAGTGAGCCCTCCCGAAGTTCTGCGCATGCGCAGCCTTCCGTTCCCCGTTGCAGTACCGATTTTCGGACACGGGATGGCAGCAGTGAGCGCTCCCGACGCTCTGCGCATGCGCAGCCTCCCGCTCCCCGTTGCAGTACCGATTTTCGGACACGGGATGGCAGCAGTGAGCCCTCCCGACGCTCTGCGCATGCGCAGCCCCCCCCTCCCCGTTGCAGTACCGATATTCGGACACCGTTCGGACGATAATTCTAGTAACCAGTGATGCAAATACAAAGGCTCCTAATTGGTAGACAATGACCTAACTAAGACCCTCCCCCGGCCGTGGCCGTACCGATTTTCGGACACGGGATGGCAGCAGTGAGCCCTCCCGACGTCCTGCGCATGCGCAGCCTCCCCCTCCCCGTTGCAGTACCGATTTTCGGACACGGGATGGCAGCAGTGAGCGCTCCCGACGCTCTGCGCATGACCGCCCTTCCCCGTGCCGTTGCAGTACCGATATTCGGACACCGTTCGGACGATAATTCTAGTAACCAGTGATGCAAATACAAAGGCTCCTAATTGGTAGACAATGACCTAAATAAGACCCTCCCCCGGCCGTGGCCGTACCGATTTTCGGACACGGGATGGCAGCAGTGAGCGCTCCCGACGCTCTGCGCATGCGCAGCCTTTCCCCGGCTATTGCAGTACCGATTTTCGGACACGGGATGGCAGCAGTGAGCGCTCCCGACGCTCTGCGCATGCGCGGTATCCTCCTTCCTATTGCAGTACCGATTTTCGGACACGGGATGGCAGCAGTGAGCGCTCCCGACGCTCTGCGCATGCGCAGCCTCCCCCTCCCCGTTGCAGTACCGACTTTCGGACACGGGATGGCAGCAGTGAGCCCTCCCGATGCTCTGCGCATGCGCAGCCTTCCGCTCCCCCGTTGCAGTACCGATCTTCGGACACGGGATGGCAGCAGTGAGCCCTCCCGACGCTCTGCGCATGCGCGTCCCTCCGCTGGCCGTTGCAGTACCGATATTCGGACACCGTTCGGACGATAATTCTAGTAACCAGTGATGTAAATAAAAAGACTCCTAATTGGTAGACAATGACCTAAATAAGACCCTCCCCCGGCCGTGGCCGTACCGATTTTCGGAAACGGGATGGCAGCAGTGAGCCCTCCCGAAGTTCTGCGCATGCGCAGCCTTCCGTTCCCCGTTGCAGTACCGATTTTCGGACACGGGATGGCAGCAGTGAGCGCTCCCGACGCTCTGCGCATGCGCAGCCTCCCGCTCCCCGTTGCAGTACCGATTTTCGGACACGGGATGGCAGCAGTGAGCGCTCCCGACGCTCTGCGCATGCGCAGCCTCCCCCTCCCCGTTGCAGTACCGATTTTCGGACACGGGATGGCAGCAGTGAGCCCTCCCGACGCTCTGCGCATGCGCAGCCTTCCGCTACCCCGTTACAGTACCGATTTTCGGACACGAGACGGCAGCAGTGAGCCCTCCGGATGCTCTGCGCATGCGCGCCCCTCCGCTGGCCGTTGCAGTACCGATATTCGGACACCGTTCGGAAGATAATTCTAGTAACCAGTGATGCAAATACAAAGGCTCCTAATTGGTAGACAATGACCTAACTAAGACCCTCCCCCGGCCGTGGCCGTACCGATTTTCGGACACGGGATGGCAGCAGTGAGCGCTCCCGACGCTCTGCGCATGCGCAGCCTCCCCCTCTCCGTTGCAGTACCGATATTCGGACACCGTTCGGACGATAATTCTAGTAACCAGTGATGCAAATACAAAGGCTCCTAATTGGTAGACAATGACCTAACTAAGACCCTCCCCCTCCCCTTTGCAGTACCGATTTTCGGACACGGGATGGCAGCAGTGAGCGCTCCCGACGCTCTGCGCATGCGCAGCCTTTCCCCGGCTATTGCAGTACCGATTTTCGGACACGGGATGGCAGCAGTGAGCCCTCCCGACGCTCTGCGCATGCGCATCCTCCCCCTCGCTATTGCAGTACCGATTTTCGGACACGGGATGGCAGCAGTGAGCCCTCCCGACGCTCTGCGCATGCGCGTCCCTCCGCTGGCCGTTGCAGTACCGATATTCGGACACCGTTCGGACGATAATTCTAGTAACCAGTGATGCAAATACAAAGGCTCCTAATTGGTAGACAATGACCTAACTAAGACCCTCCCCCGGCCGTGGCCGTACCGATTTTCGGACACGGGATGGCAGCAGTGAGCCCTCCCGACGTTCTGCGCATGCGCAGCCTTCCGTTCCTCGTTGCAGTACCGATTTTCGGACACGGGAAGGCAGCAGTGAGCGCTCCCGACGCTCTGCGCATGCGCAGCCTCCCCCTCCCCGTTGCAGTACCGATTTTCGGACACGGGATGGCAGCAGTGAGCCCTCCCGACGTTCTGCGCATGCGCAGCCTCCCCCTCCCCGTTGCAGTACCGATTTTCGCACACGGGATGGCAGCAGTGAGCCCTCCCGACGCTCTGCGCATGCGCAGCCTCCCGCTCCCCGTTGCAGTACCGATTTTCGGACACGGGATGGCAGCAGTGAGCCCTCCCGACGCTCTGCGCATGCGCAGCCTTCCGCTCCCCCGTTGCAGTACCGATTTTCGGACACGGGATGGCAGCAGTGAGGCCTCCCGACGCTCTGCGCATGCGCAGCCTTCCGCTCCCCCGTTGCAGTACCGACTTTCGGACACGGGATGGCAGCAGTGAGCGCTCCCGACGCTCTGCGCATGCGCAGCCTCCCCCTCCATATTGCAGTACCGATTTTCGGACACGGGATGGCAGCAGTGAGCCCTCCCGACGCTCTGCGCATGCGCAGCCTTCCGCTACCCCGTTGCAGTACCGATATTCGGACACCGTTCGGACGATAATTCTAGTAACCAGTGATGCAAATACAAAGGCTCCTAATTGGTAGACAATGACCTAACTAAGACCCTCCCCCGGCCGTGGCCGTACCGATTTTCGGACACGGGATGGCAGCAGTGAGCCCTCCCGACGCTCTGCGCATGCGCAGCCTCCCCATCCCCGTTGCAGTACCGATTTTCGGACACGGGATGGCAGCAGTGAGCGCTCCCGATGCTCTGCGCATGACCGCCCTTCCCCGTGCCGTTGCAGTACCGATATTCGGACACCGTTCGGACGATAATTCTAGTAACCAGTGATGCAAATACAAAGGCTCCTAATTGGTAGACAATGACCTAAATAAGACCCTCCCCCGGCCGTGGCCGTACCGATTTTCGGACACGGGATGGCAGCAGTGAGCGCTCCCGACGCTCTGCGCATGCGCAGCCTTTCCCCGGCTATTGCAGTACCGATTTTCGGACACGGGATGGCAGCAGTGAGCGCTCCCGACGTTCTGCGCATGCGCAGCCTCCCCCTCCCCGTTGCAGTACCGATTTTCGCACACGGGATGGCAGCAGTGAGCGCTCCCGACGCTCTGCGCATGCGCAGCCTCCCCCTCCCCGTTGCAGTACCGACTTTCGGACACGGGATGGCAGCAGTGAGCCCTCCCGATGCTCTGCGCATGCGCAGCCTTCCGCTCCCCCGTTGCAGTACCGATTTTCGGACACGGGATGGCAGCAGTGAGCGCTCCCGACGCTCTGCGCATGCGCAGCCTTCCGCTCCCCCGTTGCAGTACCGATTTTCGGACACGGGATGGCAGCAGTGAGCCCTCCCGACGCTCTGCGCATGCGCGTCCCTCCGCTGGCCGTTGCAGTACCGATATTCGGACACCGTTCGGACGATAATTCTAGTAACCAGTGATGTAAATAAAAAGACTCCTAATTGGTAGACAATGACCTAAATAAGACCCTCCCCCGGCCGTGGCCGTACCGATTTTCGGAAACGGGATGGCAGCAGTGAGCCCTCCCGAAGTTCTGCGCATGCGCAGCCTTCCGTTCCCCGTTGCAGTACCGATTTTCGGACACGGGATGGCAGCAGTGAGCGCTCCCGACGCTCTGCGCATGCGCAGCCTCCCACTCCCCGTTGCAGTACCGATTTTCGGACACGGGATGGCAGCAGTGAGCCCTCCCGACGCTCTGCGCATGCGCAGCCTCCCCCTCCCCGTTGCAGTACCGATTTTCGGACACGGGATGGCAGCAGTGAGCCATCCCGACGCTCTGCGCATGCGCAGCCTCCCCCTTCTCGTTGCAGTACCGACTTTCGGACACGGGATGGCAGCAGTGAGCGCTCCCGACGCTCTGCGCATGCGCAGCCTCCCCCTCCCCGTTGCAGTACCGACTTTCGGACACGGGATGGCAGCAGTGAGCGCTCCCGATGCTCTGCGCATGCGCAGCCTTCCGGTCCCCCGTTGCAGTACCGATTTTCGGACACGGGATGGCAGCAGTGAGCCCTCCCGACGCTCTGCGCATGCGCGTCCCTCCGCTGGCCGTTGCAGTACCGATATTCGGACACCGTTCGGACGATAATTCTAGTAACCAGTGATGTAAATAAAAAGACTCCTAATTGGTAGACAATGACCTAAATAAGACCCTCCCCCGGCCGTGGCCGTACCGATTTTCGGAAACGGGATGGCAGCAGTGAGCCCTCCCGAAGTTCTGCGCATGCGCAGCCTTCCGTTCCCCGTTGCAGTACCGATTTTCGGACACGGGATGGCAGCAGTGAGCGCTCCCGACGCTCTGCGCATGCGCAGCCTCCCCCTCCCCGTTGCAGTACCGATATTCGGACACCGTTCGGACGATAATTCTAGTAACCAGTGATGCAAATACAAAGGCTCCTAATTGGTAGACAATGACCTAACTAAGACCCTCCCCCGGCCGTGGCCGTACCGAATTTCGGACACGGGATGGCAGCAGTGAGCGCTCCCGACGCTCTGCGCATGCGCAGCCTCCCCCTCCCCGTTGCAGTACCGATTTTCGGACACGGGATGGCAGCAGTGAGCCCTCCCGACGCTCTGCGCATGCGCAGCCTTCCGTTCCCCGTTGCAGTACCGATTTTCGGACACGGGATGGCAGCAGTGAGCCCTCCCGACGTCCTGCGCATGCGCAGCCTTCCGCTCCCCCGTTGCAGTACCGATTTTCGGACACGGGATGGCAGCAGTGAGCCCTCCCGACGTTCTGCGCATGCGCAGCCTTCCGCTCCCCCGTTGCAGTACCGATTTTCGGACACGGGATGGCAGCAGTGAGCGCTCCCGACGCTCTGCGCATGCGCAGCCTCCCCCTCCCCGTTGCAGTACCGATTTTCGGACACGGGATGGCAGCAGTGAGCCCTCCCGACGCTCTGCGCATGCGCAGCCTCCCCCTCCCCGTTGCAGTACCGATTTTCGGACACGGGATGGCAGCAGTGAGCCCTCCCGATGCTCTACGCATGCGCGTCCCTCCGCTGGCCGTTGCAGTACCGATATTCGGACACCGTTCGGACGATAATTCTAGTAACCAGTGATGCAAATACAAAGGCTCCTAATTGGTAGACAATGACCTAAATAAGACCCTCCCCCGGCCGTGGCCGTACCGATTTTCGGAAACGGGATGGCAGCAGTGAGCCCTCCCGACGCTCTGCGCATGCGCAGCCCCCCCCTCCCCGTTGCAGTACCGATATTCGGACACCGTTCGGACGATAATTCTAGTAACCAGTGATGCAAATACAAAGGCTCCTAATTGGTAGACAATGACCTAACTAAGACCCTCCCCCGGCCGTGGCCGTACCGATTTTCGGACACGGGATGGCAGCAGTGAGCGCTCCCGACGCTCTGCGCATGCGCAGCCTCCCCCTCCCCGTTGCAGTATCGACTTTCGGACACGGGATGGCAGCAGAGAGCCATCCCGACGCTCTGCGCATGCGCAGCCTCCCCCTCCTCGTCGCAGTACCGACTTTCGGACACGGGATGGCAGCAGTGAGCGCTCCCGACGCTCTGCGCATGCGCAGCCTTCCGCTACCCCGTTGCAGTACCGATTTTCGGACACGAGACGGCAGCAGTGAGCCCTCCCGATGCTCTGCGCATGCGCGTCCCTCCGCTGGCCGTTGCAGTACCGATATTCGGACACCGTTCGGACGATAATTCTAGTAACCAGTGATGCAAATACAAAGGCTCCTAATTGGTAGACAATGACCTAAATAAGACCCTCCCCCGGCCGTTGCAGTACCGATTTTCGGACACGGGATGGCAGCAGTGAGCCCTCCCGACGTCCTGCGCATGCGCAGCCTTCCGCTCCCCCGTTGCAGTACCGATTTTCGGACACGGGATGGCAGCAGTGAGCCCTCCCGACGTTCTGCGCATGCGCAGCCTCCCGCTCCCCGTTGCAGTACCGATTTTCGGACACGGGATGGCAGCAGTGAGCGCTCCCGACGCTCTGCGCATGCGCAGCCTCCCCCTCCCCGTTGCAGTACCGATTTTCGGACACGGGATGGCAGCAGTGAGCGCTCCCGACGCTCTGCGCATGCGCAGCCTTCCGTTCCCCGTTGCAGTACCGATTTTCGGACACGGGATGGCAGCAGTGAGCGCTCCCGATGCTCTGCGCATGCGCAGCCCCCCCCTCCCCGTTGCAGTACCGATATTCGGACACCGTTCGGACGATAATTCTAGTAACCAGTGATGCAAATACAAAGGCTCCTAATTGGTAGACAATGACCTAAATAAGACCCTCCCCCGGCCGTGGCCGTACCGATTTTCGGACACGGGATGGCAGCAGTGAGCCCTCCCGACGCTCTGCGCATGCGCAGCCTCCCCCTCCCCGTTGCAGTACCGATTTTCGGACACGGGATGGCAGCAGTGAGCGCTCCCGACGCTCTGCGCATGACCGCCCTTCCCCGTGCCGTTGCAGTACCGATATTCGGACACCGTTCGGACGATAATTCTAGTAACCAGTGATGCAAATACAAAGGCTCCTAATTGGTAGACAATGACCTAAATAAGACCCTCCCCCGGCCGTGGCCGTACCGATTTTCGGACACGGGATGGCAGCAGTGAGCGCTCCCGACGCTCTGCGCATGCGCAGCCTTTCCCCGGCTATTGCAGTACCGATTTTCGGACACGGGATGGCAGCAGTGAGCGCTCCCGACGTTCTGCGCATGCGCAGCCTCCCCCTCCCCGTTGCAGTACCGATTTTCGCACACGGGATGGCAGCAGTGAGCGCTCCCGACGCTCTGCGCATGCGCAGCCTCCCCCTCCCCGTTGCAGTACCGACTTTCGGACACGGGATGGCAGCAGTGAGCGCTCCCGACGCTCTGCGCATGCGCAGCCTCCCCCTCCCCGTTGCAGTACCGATATTCGGACACCGTTCGGACGATAATTCTAGTAACCAGTGATGCAAATACAAAGGCTCCTAATTGGTAGACAATGACCTAACTAAGACCCTCCCCCGGCCGTGGCCGTACCGATTTTCGGACACGGGAAGGCAGCAGTGAGCGCTCCCGACGCTCTGCGCATGCGCAGCCTCCCCCTCCCCGTTGCAGTACCGATTTTCGGACACGGGATGGCAGCAGTGAGCCCTCCCGACGTTCTGCGCATGCGCAGCCTCCCCCTCCCCGTTGCAGTACCGATTTTCGGAAACGGGATGGCAGCAGTGAGCCCTCCCGACGTTCTGCGCATGCGCAGCCTTCCGTTCCCCGTTGCAGTACCGATTTTCGGACACGGGATGGCAGCAGTGAGCGCTCCCGACGCTCTGCGCATGCGCAGGCTCCCGCTCCCCGTTGCAGTACCGATTTTCGGACACGGGATGGCAGCAGTGAGCCCTCCCGACGCTCTGCGCATGCGCAGCCCCCCCCTCCCCGTTGCAGTACCGATATTCGGACACCGTTCGGACGATAATTCTAGTAACCAGTGATGCAAATACAAAGGCTCCTAATTGGTAGACAATGACCTAACTAAGACCCTCCCCCGGCCGTGGCCGTACCGATTTTCGGACACGGGATGGCAGCAGTGAGCCCTCCCGACGTCCTGCGCATGCGCAGCCTCCCCCTCCCCGTTGCAGTACCGATTTTCGGACACGGGATGGCAGCAGTGAGCGCTCCCGACGCTCTGCGCATGACCGCCCTTCCCCGTGCCGTTGCAGTACCGATATTCGGACACCGTTCGGACGATAATTCTAGTAACCAGTGATGCAAATACAAAGGCTCCTAATTGGTAGACAATGACCTAAATAAGACCCTCCCCCGGCCGTGGCCGTACCGATTTTCGGACACGGGATGGCAGCAGTGAGCCCTCCCGACGCTCTGCGCATGCGCAGCCTCCCCCTCTCCGTTGCAGTACCGATATTCGGACACCGTTCGGACGATAATTCTAGTAACCAGTGATGCAAATACAAAGGCTCCTAATTGGTAGACAATGACCTAACTAAGACCCTCCCCCGGCCGTGGCCGTACCGATTTTCGGACACGGGATGGCAGCAGTGAGCGCTCCCGACGCTCTGCGCATGCGCAGCCTTTCCCCGGCTATTGCAGTACCGATTTTCGGACACGGGATGGCAGCAGTGAGCGCTCCCGACGCTCTGCGCATGCGCGGTATCCTCCTTCCTATTGCAGTACCGATTTTCGGACACGGGATGGCAGCAGTGAGCGCTCCCGACGCTCTGCGCATGCGCAGCCTTTCCCCGGCTATTGCAGTACCGATTTTCGGACACGGGATGGCAGCAGTGAGCGCTCCCGACGCTCTGCGCATGCGCGGTATCCTCCTTCCTATTGCAGTACCGATTTTCGGACACGGGATGGCAGCAGTGAGCGCTCCCGACGTTCTGCGCATGCGCAGCCTCCCCCTCCCCGTTGCAGTACCGATTTTCGGACACGGGATGGCAGCAGTGAGCCCTCCCGATGCTCTGCGCATGCGCAGCCTTCCGCTCCCCCGTTGCAGTACCGATTTTCGGACACGGGATGGCAGCAGTGAGCCCTCCCGACGCTCTGCGCATGCGCGTCCCTCCGCTGGCCGTTGCAGTACCGATATTCGGACACCGTTCGGACGATAATTCTAGTAACCAGTGATGTAAATAAAAAGACTCCTAATTGGTAGACAATGACCTAAATAAGACCCTCCCCCGGCCGTGGCCGTACCGATTTTCGGAAACGGGATGGCAGCAGTGAGCCCTCCCGAAGTTCTGCGCATGCGCAGCCTTCCGTTCCCCGTTGCAGTACCGATTTTCGGACACGGGATGGCAGCAGTGAGCGCTCCCGACGCTCTGCGCGTGCGCAGCCTTTCCCCGGCTATTGCAGTACCGATTTTCGGACACGGGATGGCAGCAGTGAGCCCTCCCGACGCTCTGCGCATGCGCAGCCTCCCCCTCCCCGTTGCAGTACCGATTTTCGGACACGGGATGGCAGCAGTGAGCCCTCCCGACGTTCTGCGCATGCGCATCCTCCCCCTCGCTATTGCAGTACCGATTTTCGGACACGGGATGGCAGCAGTGAGCGCTCCCGACGCTCTGCGCATGCGCGTCCCTCCCCCTCCCTATTGCAGTACCGATTTTCGGACACGGGATGGCAGCAGTGAGCCCTTCCGACGTTCTGCACATGCGCAGCCTCCCCCTCCCCGTTGCAGTACCGATTCTCGGACACGAGATGGCAGCAGTGAGCCCTCCCGACGTTCTGCGCATGCGCAGCCGCCCCCTCCCCGTTGCAGTAATGATTTTCGGACACGGGATGGCAGCAGTGAGCCCTCCCGATGCTCTGCGCATGCGCGTCCCTCCGCTGGCCGTTGCAGTACCGATATTCGGACACCGTTCGGACGATAATTCTAGTAACCAGTGATGCAAATACAAAGGCTCCTAATTGGTAGACAATGACCTAACTAAGACCCTCCCCCGGCCGTGGCCGTACCGATTTTCGGACACGGGAAGGCAGCAGTGAGCCCTCCCGACGCTCTGCGCATGCGCAGCCTCCCCCTCCCCGTTGCAGTACCGATTTTCGGACACGGGATGGCAGCAGTGAGCCCTCCCGACGTTCTGCGCATGCGCAGCCTCCCCCTCCCCGTTGCAGTACCGATTTTCGCACACGGGATGGCAGCAGTGAGCCCTCCCGACGCTCTGCGCATGCGCAGCCTCCCGCTCCCCGTTGCAGTACCGATTTTCGGACACGGGATGGCAGCAGTGAGCGCTCCCGACGCTCTGCGCATGCGCAAGCCTCCCCCTCCCTATTGCAGTACCGATTTTCGGACACGGGATGGCAGCAGTGAGCCCTCCCGATGCTCTGCGCATGCGCGTCCCTCCGCTGGCCGTTGCAGTACCGATATTCGGACACCGTTCGGACGATAATTCTAGTAACCAGTGATGTAAATAAAAAGACTCCTAATTGGTAGACAATGACCTAAATAAGACCCTCCCCCGGCCGTGGCCGTACCGATTTTCGGAAACGGGATGGCAGCAGTGAGCCCTCCCGACGTTCTGCGCATGCGCAGCCTTCCGTTCCCCGTTGCAGTACCGATTTTCGGACACGGGATGGCAGCAGTGAGCGCTCCCGACGCTCTGCGCATGCGCAGGCTCCCGCTCCCCGTTGCAGTACCGATTTTCGGACACGGGATGGCAGCAGTGAGCCCTCCCGACGCTCTGCGCATGCGCAGCCCCCCCCCCCCGTTGCAGTACCGATATTCGGACACGGTTCAGACGATAATTCTAGTAACCAGTGTATGCAAATACAAAGGCTCCTAATTGGTAGACAATGACCTAACTAAGACCCTCCCCCGGCCGTGGCCGTACCGATTTTCGGACACGGGATGGCAGCAGTGAGCCCTCCCGACGCTCTGCGCATGCGCAGCCTCCCCCTCCCCGTTGCAGTACCGATTTTCGGACACGGGATGGCAGCAGTGAGCGCTCCCGACGCTCTGCGCATGCGCGGTATCCTCCTTCCTATTGCAGTACCGATTTTCGGACACGGGATGGCAGCAGTGAGCCTCCGACGCTCTGCGCATGCGCAGCCTCCCCTCTCCGTTGCAGTACCGATATTCGGACACCGTTCGGACGATAATTCTAGTAACCAGTGATGCAAATACAAAGGCTCCTAATTGGTAGACAATGACCTAAATAAGACCCTCCCCCGGCCGTGGCCGTACCGATTTTCGGACACGGGATGGCAGCAGTGAGCCCTCCCGACGCTCTGCGCATGCGCAGCCTCCCCCCTCTCCGTTGCAGTACCGATATTCGGACACCGTTCGGACGATAATTCTAGTAACCAGTGATGCAAATACAAAGGCTCCTAATTGGTAGACAATGACCTAACTAAGACCCTCCCCCGGCCGTGGCCGTACCGATTTTCGGACACGGGATGGCAGCAGTGAGCGCTCCCGACGCTCTGCGCATGCGCAGCCTTTCCCCGGCTATTGCAGTACCGATTTTCGGACACGGGATGGCAGCAGTGAGCGCTCCCGACGCTTCTGCGCATGCGCGGTATCCTCCTTCCTATTGCAGTACCGATTTTCGGACACGGGATGGCAGCAGTGAGCGCTCCCGACGTTCTGCGCATGCGCAGCCTCCCCCTCCCCGTTGCAGTACCGATTTTCGCACACGGGATGGCAGCAGTGAGCGCTCCCGACGCTCTGCGCATGCGCAGGCCTCCCCCTCCCCGTTGCAGTACCGATTTTCGGACACGGGATGGCAGCAGTGAGCCCTCCCGATGCTCTGCGCATGCGCAGCCTTCCGCTCCCCCGTTGCAGTACCGATTTTCGGACACGGGATGACAGCAGTGAGCCCTCCCGACGCTCTGCGCATATGCGCGTCCCTCCGCTGGCCGTTGCAGTACCGATATTCGGACACCGTTCGGACGATAATTCTAGTAACCAGTGATGTAAATAAAAAGACTCCTAATTGGTAGACAATGACCTAAATAAGACCCTCCCCCGGCCGTGGCCGTACCGATTTTCGGAAACGGGATGGCAGCAGTGAGCCCTCCCGAAGTTCTGCGCATGCGCAGCCTTCCGTTCCCCGTTGCAGTACCGATTTTCGGACACGGGATGGCAGCAGTGAGCGCTCCCGACGCTCTGCGCATGCGCAGCCTCCCGCTCCCCGTTGCAGTACCGATTTTCGGACACGGGATGGCAGCAGTGAGCCCTCCCGACGCTCTGCGCATGCGCAGCCCCCCCCTCCCCGTTGCAGTACCGATATTCGGACACCGTTCGGACGATAATTCTAGTAACCAGTGATGCAAATACAAAGGCTCCTAATTGGTAGACAATGACCTAACTAAGACCCTCCCCCGGCCGTGGCCGTACCGATTTTCGGACACGGGATGGCAGCAGTGAGCCCTCCCACGCTCTGCGCATGCGCAGGCCTCCCCCTCCCCGTTGCAGTACCGATTTTCGGACACGGGATGGCAGCAGTGAGCCCTCCCGACGTTCTGCGCATGCGCATCCTCCCCCTCGCTATTGCAGTACCGATTTTCGGACACGGGATGGCAGCAGTGAGCGCTCCCGACGCTCTGCGCATGCGCGTCCCTCCCCCTCCCTATTGCAGTACCGATTTTCGGACACGGGATGGCAGCAGTGAGCCCTTCCGACGTTCTGCACATGCGCAGCCCCCCCTCCCCGTTGCAGTACCGATTCTCGGACACGGGATGGCAGCAGTGAGCC